>NW_024873930.1:0-5736 GCF_018340385.1 Cyprinus carpio
TCTCCCAAAGGGTAACATGTAAAAGCGTGAAGAGTAGCGGCCCTAGTACTGAGCCTTGCGGTACTCCATACTGCACTTGTGAGCGATATGATACCTCTTCATTCACTGCTACAATTGATGGCGGTCATATAAAGTACGATTTAAACCATGCTAATGCACTTCCATTAATGCCAACAAAGTGTTCTAGTCTATGCAAAGAATAGTGTGGTCGATAGTGTCGAGCGCGGCACTAAGATCAATAGCACTAATAGAGAGATACAACCCGCGATCAGATGATAAGAGCAGGTCACTTTGTAACTCTAAGGAGAGCAGTCTCAGTACTATGATACGGTCTAAATCCTGACTGGAAATCCTCACAGATGCCATTTTTTCTCTAAGAAGGAATATAATTGTGAGGATACTACCTTTTCTAGTATCTTTGAAAGAAAAGGGAGATTCGAGATCGGTCTATAATTAACTAGTTCTTTGGGGTCAAGTTGTGGTTTTTGATGAGAGGCTTAATAACAGCCAGTTTGAAGGATTTTGGGACATACCCTAATAACAATGAGGAATTAATAATAGTCAGAAGAGGATCTATGACTTCTGGAAGCACCTCTTTTAGGAGCTTAGATGGAATAGGGTCTAACATACATGTTGTTGGTTTAGATGATTTAACAAGTTTATACAATTCTTCCTCTCCTATAGTAGAGAATGAGTGGAACTGTTCCTCAGGGGATCTATAGTGCACTGTCTGATGTGATACTGTAGCTGATGGCTGCATGGTTTACAATTTTATCTCTAATAGTATCGACTTTAGAAGTAAAGTAGTTCATAAAGTCATTACTGCTGTGATGTTGAGAAATGTCAACAATTACTGATGCTTTATTTTTTCGTTAATTTAGCCACTGTATTGAATAAATACATGGGGTTATGTTTGTTTTTCTTCTAAAAGAGACGAAAGTAATCAGATTTTAGCAGTTTTCAATGCTTTTCTGTAAGATAGGTTACTTTCCCTCCAAGCAATACGAAATACTTCTAGTTTTGTTTTCCTCAGCTGCGCTCCATTTTCCGGGCTGCTCTCTTTAGAAGTGCGAGCAGTGTGCTCATTACACCACGGTGTCAGACTCTTTTCCTTAACCTTCCTTAAGGCATTAAAGGAGCAACTGTATTTAAAATGCTAGTTAGAGAGAGAGTCCATAGTTTCTGTTACATCATCAAGTTGTTCTGAGGTTTTTGGATATGCTAAGGAATTGGGATACATCAGGAAGATTCACTTCACAAAGCAGTCAGGAGAGTGTGCACTCTCCTGAAGTCAACACTAACAATCTCTCTTAGTCTTCGGCTCATCGGTGAATATATTAATATTTTCATCTGCATGAATGCTGTGAACCACACCAAAAGCGAATGAGGCGTCAAATTCGCGTCTACCGCCCTAGTTTGCAGCTTGAACATTTTGAGAGCATTAGCCTATTCAGCGTGAAATTAACTTAACAACAGATCACCTAATTCAGCGTCATGGGGGCTTCTGCCAGCTGAGTTCACGCAGCATTTTCAACCAAACATTTTAATTCGGATAATTTTTGCAAAATATGTAATGTTATCCGTGTCATGAAATGTAGTTTTAAAACAGTATTTCATGCGAGGAATTTCGTTTGTTTTAAACTCAAATATGGCTGTTTATTTATACATACAGCGTCTATTTAAACATGTGCCTTCGCCGATTTGCGGAGACGAGATCCATGCGATCAGCGGCAGAGTCAGTGATCAGGGAACCGCCGAGAGCAGCCTCACCTCTGCTAGACCCTTCTGACATTTGTGCCGCTTGCTCTTATGTCTCTTCATTTGTTCAAGTCACAATATAATTCGGTTGGGGTAAATCGTATCTTTGGGCCTTTATTTCACTTAATCTATTAATCTATATATAGATATATATATATATATATATTAGGTCCTTTTTATTCCTGTCCTCGATAGAAATATGCACTTTCCGTCATATAGCTCCAGTTGACTGCTCACTGACAATCAAATCAGTCGTTCCTCCATGTTGAATGAGTGAACCCCTGAGCAGGCTGCTGATTGGTTAACGTGGCGCGGAATTGCGCCAACGTTCAAATTTTCAAATTTTTCAACGCGGGGGAAGACACCGCGAATTCGCATCAACACCGTAAATGCACCAAAAGCAAAAAGCACGCATTTCGCGCGTACCGGTGCGTATAGCGCCAGTACGCTTATGTCGCGTCATTCGCGGGAACTTAATGCGCGAATAAAGCGAATTCACAGTCTACCCCGCGCCGCGTTTTTTTAAACGCTCATTCGCGCCGGAGGACCTCCAGGACGACGCGTGAAAGCGTCTTTACATTGGACTTAACATTGAAATCATTCGTGCAAGGAGATTCTCTTCCGCGTTTGGTGTGAACGCGAAGAATAATGCTGTGTTCACACACAAATGCGAAATAGTTCGTCAAATTCGGCGTCTACCCCCGCGCCTAGTTTGCCCGCGTGCAACATTTTGAGAGCATTCCCTCATTCGCCTGCGTAAAATTCCGCTCATTCGCGAGTTGAAATTAACTTCACAAACAGACGCGAATTCGCGTCATGGTGGGGCTTCTGCCAGATGATTTCACGCAGCATTTTCTCCGCCAGTTTATTCGGATAATTTTCACAAATATTACTGTTTATCGTTTCATGAATGGTAGTTTTAAAAGTATTTCAGGCGAGAATGTAGTTGTGTTTTAAAACTCAATATGATGCGGTTTTATTTTTATAAAGAAACAAGTGACTATTTAAACAAATGTGTTTCGCCGATTGTCGGAGACGAGCTCCATGCGATCAGCGGTAGCTCCGTGATCATTTATCCGCCGAGAGCAGCGCCTCACCTCGGCTAGACCTTCTGACATTTACGCGTCGTTACAATGGACTTAACATTGAAATCATTCGCGCCAGACGCTTCTATTCGCGTTTGGTGTGAACCGCAGCAATAAAGGGTCCACCCGCGGCCAAAAAAGCGTAATTCCAGCAGCCTGGTTGAAGTTTAATGCGTATTCAGTCTTTTAACTACTTGCACTTCTGAATTTATCAGGATGTAGTGGTGAAGGTTAGTCTACTCTCCGTGTTTAATCTGAACTACCCGTTTCACCGTGAATCATTAAATTTGGTGCATGTTATTGTCTAATCAAACGCTGACAACAGATAATCATATTTTTTGATTTTTTTTTTTTTTTGATTTTTGTGTTTTATTGTTATGGAATTCAAATCCCATTCCCGTTCATTAAGGACCTAAATTGCTCACTCAGCTGATAGTGAAACCCACTGGACCACCAAACCTCGTCAGTTCCGAAACTTACTCAGAGGATGCAGATTGGTGATAATACATTTAAGTGAGCTACACCCTGCAGGCTCATAACAAAAATGTGTTTTTTCCCTATAACCAGGAGAGAGCACATCCATGTTAAGTCAGCCGGACAGGCAGAAATCTGAAGCACTAATGGTGTCCCCCATGGTTCCATCATTGGTTGCTTCAGTATTGATCTGTCCTGAAAAAAAAAACAAAAAAAAATGCCGATTTGCTGAAATTACCACTACAACATCAATCTACTTGAATAATGATTTTCAGATGAGGTCAGAAATAAATCAAATTTAACAATTTATTAAGTCTCAGGTAAAATTGTATCAGGCCCAAATTACATTAAATGAAACAATTAGGAAGCCAATTTAGAAAAGATTAACGCAATTGTGCTCCATTGTAGCTGGTGGCAACCTGACTCCTGTACATAGACACTGACGCCATATGGAAACAACAGCCAAGAGTTTCCACGCATGAGACAAACAAAATTTAAAATTAGTCACACATGTAAAAGTGTATCCTAATTTAAGACACACAGTCTTAAATGCATAGCAAATGCATTCAGGGTGTTTTAGAGAATAAAACTTAACGTAGCTTATGTGCACATGTATAGACACAAACAACTTATACAGTGTGCTCTCATGCGTGCACCATGTGTTTAACACCGTTACCTTTTTTAATATCATACTGAAATGCCAAAATACACCCAGCAGAGTGGAGTTTATGGTGCAGAGCTCCAGAGACTCTCACACACTGCATGGGGATTGTGATGAATACAGATCCCCCCGCAATGTTTGGTCACCACTCCCTTTTGTACTCAGACCAAAGGGAAAACCCAAAAAAGAAATCTTCAAATTAGTTTTGTTTAAAAAAATAAAGACGGTTTGGTGTGTGTCAAGTTCTAGTGTCCCCAGGGTCACACCTGGCTTGGAGATAGTTAGATAGACACAGGACTCCATAAAGGGGACCCACCCCCCCTCCTCATCAGGAACGCAATTCTATCATCCTTTCTTATAAATACAAGTGACTACTGTGAAAGTTGAGGACGATTTTACCAATCACACAAAGATCCTTTAAAAATGACACCAAACATGCAAAGTTTTACGAGCATGAATCCTTGAAGATATAGTAAATGTTTTATGTGAGCATAGCAAACTTTTTGTTGCCTGGACCATGTGCCCAGAGGGGAAGGATGGGCTGAAGGGACCGAAGAGCCAAACGGTCTTTCTTCCAGATCTTCCGATATGTTGTCTTGGGGGATCGGCATTTGCATTGTAGTGTTTCTGAGTATATTGGCTCCAAGAGGAGATCAAAGCCCATTGTTTTGTTTGCCTTTGCATTGCGGAGAGTTCCTGAATGTTTGGCCTTCACAAAGAATTCATGTTCATAAGGAAATAATTTGTCACTCCTGTCACATCTTCTTCCTGGGTCTCTGTGTGCAAATTATAAGGAGAGAGTTGGCTTGATCATTCACTGTTATAATCTATTGATCAGTTGGTTCATTTCAGATCAGAGTATGTGAGCAGAGTGGCTCTTGCAACAATTTCTCCTCCGCGCTCCTGAGCAATTTAATTTCAATCCAATTCGATTCAATTCAAGTTTTATTTGGTATACGCGCTTTTACGCTACAAATTTCCCCCCATACAAAGTAACCTTACAGGAAATTAAGTTTCTACAATATTTAGTAGTAGACTTATTCCGTGGTGACGTCAGTTTATGTGATATGGCCAGAAATGTTCAGAAAAAATCAATTAAAAGACGGAAACAAACAGACGAATTAAACACTATTCCACAGCAATTATGCAATCAAACTTATAGCAAAATGTGGTAGTTCTGTATGTTGTCTCTGGGTTAGCATCATCTAGAGAGGTCCTCTGAGGGGTTGGCATCATCTCTTCTCAGGTGTTCTGGATCCAGACTGGAGCTTGTATGGAAATCCGTGGCAAAGCAGAGAAACAAATAGAGACATAATTAAGCGTAGCTGCTGTTCCAGCCAAGTAAAAATTAATTAGTTTAACCCCAAGCTAAAGAATAATAATGCACATTTGATCAGATATAACTGCAGTCCAAAATTTATGGGATGCATTATTTGAATGCTTAGCCAGAAGAGGTGTGTTTTTAATCTAGATTTAAACTGAGGAAGTGTGTCTGAACCCCGAACATTATCAGGAAGGCTATTCTAGAGTTTGCAGGAGCCAAATCTTTGAAAAAGCTCTACCTCCTTTAGTGGACTTTGCTATCCTAGGTACTATCAAAGTCCAGCGTTTTGTGACCTTAAGGGAGCATGATAGGTTAATGGCGTGGTAGAAGACTAGTTAGGTGCACTTGGGAGCTAAGCCATTAAGGGCCTTATAAGTAAGTAATACTATTTTGTAACTGTCCCTGAAACTTAATAGGTAGCCAGTGCAGATTGG
>NW_024873931.1:0-28390 GCF_018340385.1 Cyprinus carpio
AAAACAAACAAAGCACGGCAAAACAGGAAGGGAGGGAAAAAAACACTGTCCAACAGCCACACCCAAAAGGTAGGAGAGGCCCAAAACAGCTTTTTACACTATAAAAATCAATATTATATGTAAATAAATTGAATTTTTGATTTGAAAGAACTACATTAAGTTGGTCAGAAAGAAAAATTCCCGTGACAGAACTTTTGAATGGTAAATGTATCAGCATATTAGAATGATTTCCTCTAGCTGATAATGGGGACCCCTGATGACTGGAGTAATGGCTGCTGAAAATTCAGCTTTGCCATCACAGGAATAAATTGTTCATAATATATTCAAGGTTTAAATTTATATGCCCTTTCCAAAAACAAAGGGAATCAAAGGCTTTTCAAAAAGGGAATAAAAAAAATCAAAAAATAAAATAAAACTAAAAAAAAAAAAAAATTATAAAAAAAAAAAAAGGATTAACATAAAATACAGTGCAATCGTTGCGTAGCACAGTGGTCTTCAAAAGACAGTAAAAAGGAGTTTTTTTTGGATTTAAAATGTGGGGTAATGTTTTTGACATCTGATCTCTCTGGAAGCATTCCAACTGCAGGTACATGACCTCAAAAGCGGACTCCCCTTGTTTTTTGTGAGCCCTTGGGATTTCTAATTTATCTGAGTGGTCTGTTAGGTTTATATTCAATTTAGCATATCTGCAATGTATTTAGATCCATAAGGCCAATTGAGTTGAGTTGATAAACGAGTAGGACGTACTTTAAAATCAATACCCAATGTCACTGGAAGCCAGTTTAAGGGCCTTAGAACTGGTGTGAGATGCTCAGATTTTCTGGTTCTTGTCAGAATCCTGGCAGCTGGCAGCTTCTCATGGGGCTGCAAACCTGTCTAATAGTTTTTCTTGGGAAGGCCGGGTGAGGAGACTACTACAATAGTCCACCCCCGCTTATGAGCAAAGGCATGAACAAAATTTCTCCTGGGTGTCTTGACTGAAAACAAAACATCTAATTCCTGCAATGTTTTTTGAGGGGTGATAGGATGCTGATTACTGCTTTGACATGACTACTGAAACTAAGGTCTGTCTCCAGAATCACTTCAAGATTCTTGACTTGATTTTTTGGGAACCCCCAGAGCTAAGGTATGCATTTACCATGCGAACCTTTATCCCTTTTTTCCAAAGCAATGACTTCAGTTTTCTCCTTTTTTTAATATAATAGTTTGCTAAGCATTAGGCTAAAAACATTTTGTGTATATTTAACGGGGGGTTTTCCAAAACATGGGGATTATCCAGTGTTCACCACATTGTGATGGTGTTGGTTATTCAACTGCACGCGGGGTCAGAACCGGTTATCACAGTAATATTAACAGGGTTTTCGACTTATGTGGCGCAAAGATCGGCTGGGGCCCGACAAAGCAATGCATTCTGACTTGTGAGAAAAACACACATTGGCTGTATGAAACTTCCATGTAACTTAAGCAGAATGTTGCTGTGGAGAGATCGCCACACTCCAGCTCAGGTATGTTTTCATATCATTAGCACTTGTTCCACCATCAGTGAGTGCACACAGGGTTGCCAGATTGCACAAATTAAGTAAAACACAGGGCAGAAAGTGTATCCTTAAAGGAGAAAAAGCTCTGTTTGGGGACTAAAGCTCTTCACATCTGGCAACCACAAGCATGAACTCTATTGTGAAGACTTGTTAGCAATGCAATATAACACAAATATCAAACAAACAAACAAAAAAACCAAACAAAAACACATTTTCAAGATAAATAACGAGCTGGCCAATATCGTGACAATTCGAGAAGGGTGGATGTTGTTATCAAGGTTAAAATATGATTAATCGTGCAGCACTAATCTATGGCTGCTGAAACAGTTAGTTCTGAGTGAAAAGCATTACGGGTAGTGTAGTTCGAGAAATTTGCTCTTGATGTGTATCTCGCTGTGCTGTGTATTTCAGAAATGGAGAAAGACATCATTCAGGTCAGTCCACCCAGGGGTTTTGTGCACTGTAAATTTGAAACTTTTATCTGCATGACAGAGTAAAATGGAATGCATCGGATAACTTGTCTGTTTATCATTGCATGAATATGAATTAACAAACGTTACACTGCCGCTGGGGCAGATGAAGTGGAAAAAAGTAACAGCAGTTATCAAATGATTAAATTAGATTTTGTTTAGGGGGGCTGGGGCTCTTCTTATCGGATTGCAATATATCCCCTTTTTTTAATAAAACATAACACATAGGCTCTTTTTTTAGGTTAAGCCAGTGGCGTGGTAGCCCCGGCTCACATAGTCCTAGCCCACTATTGTTAAGCCGGGGGGGTTCCGGCAGGTTAAAACCAAGGTCACATAGCATAGGCCCCTAGGTTAAACGGGAGCTGGTAGCCAAAAACCCCAACCCTAACAGGTTAAACCCTGCAGTCCCAGGCCCCCTTAAAAAGGCCCAAAAAAACCCGTACATATGTCTTGGGATAGATCTGCTTGTTGGGGGGGATGTTTTTTTCTTTTTTTTTGTTGTATTATTCCTTCTTTTCTCCCGCTTTGGGGAGTTATTTCCCATGTTATATTTTTTCAGAGCAAAATTTCTTTAAAGCTCACAGCAGATGTTTTGGGGTGTTTTGGCGGAGCAAGTCTGATTTCCCCGCCCCAGCAACAGCGTAGCAGATCTATTTCCCCAAATCCAATACATTTAAAATTGATGTCATTACCCTGCCAATTCCCTGAGAGTTGTCGGAAGAAAAAAAAGTTTGGCATGAAACTCTGATGGTGCAGTTGATGGTCAACTCAATTGACATAAGACATCATCACATGGCCAGCTGTTGGTTTTTCCTGTATTGGTAGCCAATGAGTCACTGCTCAACATTCAAAATATTACTAAGCTTTCCATAGCAGTGCAGTTTTGCTTGAAAACCCCCCACCTTCCCCCCGCACCACCTGTTTGATCTGCTTGAGGTTTTTTAGGATTTTTTGGGGGTTTTTTCATGTATTTTAATTTTTCAGTACAAATTAAACATGCTCACAACAACTGTTTTGGATGTATTGCAGTAGATTTTTGCTTTCCTGCGCCCCACAGCAGCAACAGCAGCAGCATAGCAGAAACTATTCCCCAAGACCAAATACATTAAAAATTGTCATATACATTACCATGCCAATCCCTCCAGAGTTGTCATGACAGAAATTTTATTAGTTTTTTTTTTTTAAATCTATCTATCTATCTATCAATATCTTCTTTTAATGTCCAGGGTGGTCAAGGAGTTCAAAAAAGAATCATTTGAAGGTGCTCTTTGGGGTCGGGAATTCAGTAGAATGTAGTAGAAGGAAATCCAAGGCACTCTTCTTTAGAAATTTATAAAAATCCTTTATTGAACTGGCTATTTCATGATAGAAAATTTAAAAGACATAGGGGAAAAAACAACCCACGCGTAGCGGGACAAACAGCTTCTATCTATCTATATCTATATCTATCTATCTGTCTATCTATCTATCTATCTATCTATCTATCTATCTATCTATCTATCTAAACGCAGAAAAAAGAACAAACAAAAAACTGAATAAATATACTAGTGTAGTTATGCTAGGGTAGCTCATGCTGAACTCCTTTTTGAAACCTAGAAGCTGTCATCTGTTTGTGATCTTAGGTCACAAGATTACTACACTACTATATATTATATACTATATACTATGTACTACACTACAATACTACTGTGCTTGTCGTCTGTTCTTTATCACGTTGGGTTCTTCTTTTGTTCAGCTACCAACACAACGTACTGTGTGGCTTAATTATTCTGTCCGTGATAAAATACCCTTGCTATTGTGTAGGTAACAATTCAAGCCTAGAAGTGAGCTCACCTTTATCTGTGCAATAGCTATACCAGCATTCACTCTAAAAGCATGGAAAGAGCTGCCATCAGGAGCGTTGAGTGACATGTGAGGTCGCTGTCATGTTTTGCAGAATTATTGTAATATCGGGCTGGGAATGCCGACCAGGCCCGTTCTGGCATCCTGTGGGAGAATAATTGCTCTGGGGGCTGCGATAAAGTGAGGAGAGAGGATGAACCCGTTTCTGTATGTGATAAAAAGATGTCATAGAGGAGGCCTTGAGGAATGTTATGAAGGCAGAATGATTGCATTATGAATATGAATGTTTAAAAAAAGGTGGTGATGCTGATGTTTGAATGTACAGGGGAAAGATGGATAGTGCCATTTCCTAATGGGATATTTGCATTACAAAGTGCTTACTACTTTTAAAGAAAGGTTTTGACTCTACTTTGGCCATGCTTATGAGAGGAATACAAAATAACTGAACAAAAAGAGAGCTTCCACAACACAAATTGCAATATGTATAGTTAAATTTTGTGGCATGCATGTGTATGCTATATTTGTACTAACTTTAAGGAGTTGAATTGGGGGTGAATTGACAAATTAAGTTTTCCTGTGATATTTTGACATGCAGTAAAAGAGTTCAACTTTACCATAAAAAAGTATAAGTTTCAAAACTGCTTGTAAGTCCAAAAAACAAATTTATTAAACCAATCATTTTTTTTTTTACTCTATTTATTATGTAATAGGGTAACACTTTATAATAACTTTCATTATAAATCATTAACCAACATTATATAATGTTTAACTAATCATTACTTATTATATATTCACATATCTAGAAATATGAGATAGTGTGCTTGTTAATGTTAATTAATGAACTTATTAAACATTACCAAATGATTAACAGATCATTATTTAATGTTAATTGAAATGCTTACAAATGCCATTATTCTTTTAATTCATATGATCATGGATTAAAAATAAATGAATGAATAAATAAATAAATAAATAAATAAATAAATAAACCTTCAAATGATTTTGACAGATGGATTACAATGATTTAAAGATTCATTAATAAATCGTTAACAAACATTATACAATGCTTAACGGATATTTTAATGTTTTTAAATGTCATTAAACTTTCAATGCATTTTATGTTTATAAACGTCATTTTAATTTAAATTATTTTATGATTACAAGTTCATTTGTTAATGGACTTTTGAATTCTTACAAATGTCATTAAACTTCAGTTCACATACAGTATTAGCTAATGCTCATTTTACATGTACAAATGTTATGAAAATATAGCTTATAGGCACTTCACAAACTATTCACTTTAATATTCATTAGCTCATAATCACAGTCTGTTCACATATTTGGTCTTTGTTTGGTGTGTTGACTTCTACTATTTGCACATATTAGTTTGTTTATTAATAATTTGCTAATGTTTTCGCAGTACCCATTCTAAAGTGGAAACTATTCATAAATTGTAAATGTTTTTGAACATTTACTAATCTAAAACCTTTATGAGCAGTCATTTTGATGAAGTCAAAGACAGTCACTATTCCATCTTTTGTCTCGCTTCTATGCTCGGCTGTGGCTCTGTGTTTGCACGGACTTGTCTCGGACTGGTCAGAAAAATGTTCTCTTGGTCCCAGAGCTGGCGCGCGCTTTCTCCTTTCAAAGCACTTAGCTCTTATGCTTGGCTCAGGTCTGCTTGCTGAAACCATTCTGCTTCATGAAATAGAAGTTTCAAATAATTTTCAGCCTAAATCTTAGTAGTCTGCTAATATGTTTTAAAAATGGCATCTTGTACAGCTATGATCAGCTGTTTCCCATCTGGCTTAGCTTTATTTTAGGAAAGGATGTGCATGACAGACTTGCTTCGTTTGAAAAGTTTAGATGTTCTAATTTAATTTTCTACCTGTTTAGATTTTGTTTTATTTACGTCTACACCTATAGCCTTAAACTTACCAATAATGAAATACTTATTAATGTTGCGTATAGGTCAAGACTATGAATTTACTAAAATTTTATTATTTACTGAGTTAATTTCATGGTCATGCTATTGTAATGAAACACATTAAATATTTTTATCATTGGATACAGCTTAGTAATTTCATAGCCTTATGCTTACAAAATGACATATGTAAATTTAACAAAATAATTATGACATTATCTAATAAATTTATCATGAACAGCCAGTATGTATGTACAACACAATGATCTTTGACGCTTGATCATTCAATGCGTACATTCATTGAGCAAGACCGTTTAGACTTATCTTTTTTTCATAGATCACTAAACAAATGTAGGTTGCGCTAAACTAAAATAATATAATGTAGACAATAATATTATCATCAAGCGAGATGATGTAGAAAATGGTTAGTGAGACTAGACCTGAACGACTGTTGATCATAATGCGCCATTTTCATTCTCAGAATCTTTATAGCAAGTTTACATGCTTTAGTAGAACTTATAAACAAATGGTAGAGTAATAGGTCTGCCAACCATTCTGAAAGATAAAGATGCAAACATGTGTGATAAGTATTATCATACTAAGTTACATTATTACTTACTCGCTTTAGAGAGAACTGTTGTTTTTGAGACTGATCACATGCGCATGTTTTGATTAATGGTGGTGTGCTTGTTTCATTCATTCGTTTCATATCGTAGCCTAAGGTTTAAACATTGCCTTTTAAATATATACAAATAATATAGCGTGTATGATGTATTTATAGATGATATTCTCCTGCCAAGCTCTGATTTCTGAAGGATGCACAGAGGGAAACACTAATGCGGTGTTTGTTTGCTCTTTTCACTCATAAAGTGTACATTCATTCACTTCACCTCGTGACTTTAGAGGTCTGTGTATAATATTGCGCTGATCACATGACTCAGCTGTTATCTAGCAAACACCAGACTGTGCCAGCTTCAGCCGAATTATTCCTCGTCCGTTATTCGTTTTTGAAGCCATTTTCCGTGCCATTCCGAATAAGGTATTAGGCTTTAGGCACACCCCTAATTATTACATTACATATTTTATTTTTACATGCAACATATATAAGGTCATCGAAAGTAACAGCTCCACGCAATATTGTAATCCTAAAATTCACGCACTTGCAAACTCTTTGTTTGCATTATGGTTAATACATGCTCGAGTAGTCGATTGTTTCCGACAAGCCCTAGTACAGTATGACAACAATTTCGCTGTATTTGATGTGGCATGCCCAGTAGAGCAAAAGTATCCCTTATAGCTTAAACTGCGCGCATGTGTCAACTATATCTGAGCTTTGCGTGTGGTTGCTGCGCCAAGGCAAATCAGTCATTTAATTTTGCCCACAGACATAATGCGGCAACAGCAGAATTATAATGTAAAGTCAATAAAATGTAAATCAAGTACATTAAAAAATAAATTGACCCTATACAGCTCAAAACTCGGTCCAGAGGTGCCGGTTGCCTTTAGAGTTTAGCTCCAACCTAATTAAACACACTTGAACCCAGCTAATCAAGCTCTACTAGACCACACTAGAAAACATCCAGATAGTGTTAAGGCTAGTGGGAGCTGGGAACTATGGCAGGGCACTGGCCCCTCCAGGGATCTAGTTTGGAGACCCCTGTGCTACAGAGTTGTTACTTTGTGCCATTGCTTTTTGATCATTACAAAACAATAATGTAAAATATATTTCTTATAAGGATATATTGATGTCTCTCGCATCACATACATAGTTAAGTAAGTGGTCTTAAAGAGGTCTTAAAGTCTGATTCGGACCGAAAACTTTTGGACTTGGGACTTGACTTGGACTGAACCTATTATGGACTCGGTTTTGACTTGGACTCGAAACTGGTTGGACGGGACTTGACCTTGACTTGGACTCGACAAAGATGGACCAGGACTATCAGCTCTAGTGGAAACAACAGCTAATTTTCAAGAAACATACTTTATTTATCAAACAATGCAATCTCAAACAGATTTGAATCATGTTCCCTTATAGTAATCAGATTGACCTGTACACTTGTTGACCCCTTACCCAGCCTATAAACCTACCCATAACACAAGACCTGTCACCTAACCCCTAGCATTCTACACACCTCCAACAGCAGCAAAGGTTGTGCATTAACCAAAGCTTTTAGTCATTGCATAGTATTTTAATTTACATGAAATGTTATTTATTAGGTAATGTTCAATACATTTATAAGTACACATTAAAAAGCACATTATTTCATATTTCTAGATATGCGAATATATATGAACTAATGATCCATTAAGCATTACATAATCATTGTTAATTTAATAATGAAAGTTCTTATAAAGTGTTACCTGTAATGGAGAGGAATACTGTATATCAGCGCCAAGGCTGTTTTAACTAATGATTGCTATATCAAATAATTCAACTCACATATGGATTCCTTTATGTGTCATTTTGTACTTGCATACTCAAGGTCAAAGGCGGCAGTCCAAAATAGGTAGATCCAATTATCATACTGTACAAGTAAAATGTCACTTTAAGGAAAAATGGCATTCATGGAGTTTGAGAAAACAGTTAATACTACAAAATTATATGCAACAAACAAAACAAACAAAAAAAGTGGACTGTCAAAATAAAGTGTTACCCCAACTCTAACAGCAATAGCAGTACTTGAAAGTTGCTGAAATACCACTGATGACGTTCTTCCAGAGTCATGCTTGGCTTGTGGTTCATATGGAATGATCATTAAAATTTTCTTTTTTTTTTTTTTTTAACAACACCTGGTTAAGTTGATTAAGCTTTAATACCTGTCAGTGAAAGGCACCAAAAACATTTCTACAAGAGTCCACAGAGCTGTTTTTTGACTATCCTGTGCCATTTCCAGAAACCCAATGCTCCAGCTCATTTGAATTTTTCCTCATGCCATGAAGAATTTCCAGAGGGGCTGATTGTAAAAAAAGTCAGTTCCAAAAACCTGGAGAATAGGGAGAGAATCTGATGAGAGCGATATAGATGTGGGGAAATAGGAGAGGGGACAAATGGGCATCACCACAGTCAGGCTTCCTTAAAATACAGAAATGAAACCAATGTTTAGTGATGTATAAAGTTTGAAAAAACCCCAGGGCTAGACAGACATCAAACAGTGTGAGAATAGTTAGAACATCAGGTGTGGGCCACAGTGAAGATGAGCCAGGAAGTTCCTCACAAACCAGTGTCGCTGGTTTTATCCAGATTCACTCATATACCCTTTTTCCCTATATTACTCCAAAAATTTAGTCCACTGAATGACGGTGAATGAAAGTGAGAATTTGGTCATGAGTGTCTTGTTGTGGATTGTGTCATTGAACAAAAGTCACTTGAGTGTTGCACACAGCGTGCCAGCAATCAAGGATTCCCATGTTACAAAATACAGTATTCTATGAACGTGATTTTTTTTCCCTTATGTACTTCCCATTTTTTACTGTAATTGTGTTTTATTTTACACATTGGAACCAAAGGCTAATTTATGTTGAATTGTGTTTGATTGATTGAGTGATTGCTTAGGGTTCCAAAGTTCAGGGGAGGGGGTCGGGCGGGAGTTCAGATTCCTGACAGCCTGATGAATGAAGCTGTCATTCAGTGGACAGAAGAAGCTGTCAAAAAATGGTGAGTGGGATCAACGGCGATGCAGTGAGGGGCTTACGGGTGAGATGGGTTCCATAAAATTTCCTGGAGGGAGGGATGACACCAAGGATCTTCTTCAGCAGCTCTAACCCCCCCCCCCCCCTATGCATTGAAGAGTCTTCCGGCTGGATGCGTTGCAGGGCGCAATACCACAACAGTGCAGGCAGCTAGTCAGGATGCTCTATATGGTGCCTCTGTAGGAAGGTTGCACATGATGGGGGACGGGGCTCTGGCTCTTTCAGTTTGCGGTGAAGTATGAGATTTGATGCTGTGATTTTCTTGGCCAGTGCCTCGGTGTTGGTCGGTCCAGGAGAAACACCTCTGAAAACGTGCACACCAGGAAGTTGGTGCGTTGCTCACGTTCTCCAACAGCGCACAACCAGTTGATGGTCAGAGTGGAGCATGCTGAGTGGGCCACTCTCTCTGAGACAGGCTAAAAAACAATCTCTTTCGTCTTCTCCACGTTCAGAGAGAGATTGTTGTCACTGCACCACCCGGCAGGCAGCTCAACCGCGCTCCTGTAGTTTTTTTCTTCATCGCTGTGTTCACGAGCAGACCTACACAGAATCATGGGTCACACCGCAATCACTTACTAGAGAGGTTGGAGTTGTGTGTCGGTGTGCAGTCGTAGGTTCAGCAGAAGTGAAGGAGGAGGGGGCTCAGCACACATCCTGGGGGGCACCCCAGTGTTCAGTGTGATGTTGCCTGTATTGTGTTACTGTCGACCCGTAGCTGCCTGAGGTCTTCCAGTCAGAAAAGTCTAACAGCCAGTGCACAGCGAACAAGGTTGAGCCCCAGCTGGAGCAGTTGTTAATGAGCTGTTGAGGGATGATTGTGTTGAATGCTGAACTGAAAGTCTATGAACAGCACTAAGACCATTGCTAGGTGGATGTTAAAGGGATACTCCAAACCCAAAATGAAAGTTTTGTCATTAATCACGTACCCTCCTGGCGTTCCAAAAGCCGTAAGCGCTTGGTTTGTCTTCACGAACACAGGACCTGGAAGAGCTGTGCCTGTCCCATAGATTGACAAGGAAATTCACAGTGTCAAGGTTCCATAAAAGGTATGAAAGCGTTGTCAGAATACGCCATCTGCCATCAGACGTGCATTTCTGCCTCCAAGCCTCCAGGTTTTTTCATCCAAAATATCTCAGGGTGCTTTACACACTAGCACTTTTCGTGCGCACCCGGGCAGTTCGATTGACGTCAGAGTTAGGCTCGTTGGGATGATGAGAAACGCAACAGGATGTAGCACCCGCGAGTTGGTACCTGAGTCCCGTTAAAAAAAGGTGGTTCTGGAGTACCGGTTACTGTGAACTCTGGTACGGTTCACTGCTTATGGTGAACGCCAATTGTACCAAATCGCGGGGAAGTGAACCGCTATAAGGACACGAATTGATGGAACCTGTGTGTTTGTGGGTGTGTTTCACTCACGCTCCTGGAGAGCTGTTATATCTCATTTCTGTTTGCCTCAGAGTGCTTCTTTCCAAGCATTTGCAGTACATTCGTGAAGACATCACGCAAGTGCTGTTATGTACCGGGAAGCACCCAGAAAAACACAATGAACGGTTCAAAAACGTGAATAGATAAAAAGTGCAGAGAGTAATGTTATGCAGTTTGACCGCCTTCTTCTACGCCGCCGCTTACTAAGCAACAGGGGGTGGTGTGCAGCTGCTGGCTTTATGACGCAACAGCGAACCGCGGTTAGGACTCACAATACGGCTAATCTTTGGAACCATCTCGTCCAGCGGGGGCAGGTGAAGGGGGGGGAGCAACTGAACTCGTGTTCGGTACCAGGCAAGTGAACCAAAGTGTGAAAGCACCCTTAAATTGTGTTCCAAAGACGAAACTGAGCTTTTACAGGTTTGGTACAACCTGGGGGGTAAGCTGATTGACACAATTGATCATTTTGGGGTGGAGTTCCATAATTTAAGGCCTTTTGTTTGTGTCTGCTATTGCTAAGGTGTTTTGAGTTGCTAGGTCAGTAAGGCATGTTTGAGAGTGTTCTGAGTGATTGCTAGGTGCCAACTAGAGCGTGGTGGCATTTCACACAAGTGTGCTGTAGCAACGTGTTTCCAAATAGCGACTACAAAATTGAGGGAAAAATGGAAGCAAATCAAAACAACAGAACAAAGATGCAACTTGCTATTACATAGAGCGCTAACAAGTTCTCAGTTAGCTCATTAATTTTCCAAGTATGACGGAGAAACGGGCTGTAAAGGTTTTATATCAATAAAGAAGCAGGCAAGATAGAATTAAGAAAAAGAATAGTCTGCAAAGGTATGTGTTTCAGAGGTTTGGGTTCTGTTATTATGACATTAGATGTATAATAAATGAGGCAGTAAAATGACCTGTAGGAGAAACATCCGCAAAAAAGGTAGGAGCAGGCATTTTTGTTTTGTTTTGAAGTCGAATAAACAGTCCGAAGTTATGGGTAAAAAGTGACTTTGGCGCCTTGTTGGGGATCAAGCACCAATCCAAGAGAGATGTTCATCTTGCAGCAAACAGGTGAGCTTCTCTGATGCTAGGGCAGCATAAGTACTGCATTGGTAATCGAATGGCCTTAGGTTAAAGCGGGTAACTCAGAGCCGTAAGGTTGTGGTGTTAGAGTCTCGGGCAAGCAACACCATGACTGAGGAATGCCCTTGCGCAAGGCACCGAACCCCCAACTGCTCCCTGGGCTAAGCAGCGATAATAGGGGCTGTTTCAACGGTGTGTTTCACCGTGGTGTGTGTGCACTTTGGATGGGTTAAATGCAGAAACCTTGATTATATGAGGAGCGGGGTCACCATACTTGACTGTAGCACGGTCATGGGTTCACTTTCCACTTTTCTATGAGGGGTAGTTCACCCCATCTTTCGGGCCCACCAAAAAGTAATCATGCGGGTTTTATATGGTTCGAGTAAGAGTATAGGAATTAAGGTGCAAAACGGATGAAAGACCTCAAAGGAATCTCTTTGCAAGCAATTAAGACTAGAGGACGAGATCCACAAAGAGAGAAAGTGGAGAGGTCAAGGAGGGTTTAACCTCTCGGCCCGGAAGGAAAGGGCCTGATGACCAGATGTGTTTCCCCAAGCAAATCTGCATGTACTGGACAGTTTAATTTGCAATGTGGAGCTGGAAAGGGTGACTGGCCTAACTTGATGGCTCAAAGGGTTATGGTTGTTTTTGAAGGAAAGGAGTTTGGTTGATGTCATAATTGAGTGCTGTGAATTGGATGACAAACGAGGTGGGGTGTGGAACCACAAGCAGGTCTGTCAGTGGCGAAGGTTTGCGTTGAAGGTGATGGTCATCATCCAGCAAGAAAGAAATGTCTGTTAGTGACAACGCTGGAGATGCGAGCAGCTAACGATTGGATCATCTCTTCCAGGATGGAATGAGAGTTAGAGTTGAGTGTCATCAGCCATAGGCAATGGTATGAAAACCACTGTTTCTGAATGACAGAAACCTAATGATGCCATTGAGACAGAGAAGAGTAAGTGGTCCAAGAACTGAGCCCGGGAGTGGCAACCCCAGTAGTTAGATGTTGCACCCCCCCGATCCCCCCTGACACATTCACCTCTCCAGATACCTTTGAAGGACCGATCTGATAGGGTTAAGACTCAAACCACTGGATGTGCAGTTCCTGAGATGCCCTTTGTCAGTAGGGGTGAACAGGAGGAGGATCTGGTGTTTTAAAAAAAAAAAAAAAAAAATAACCAGTGTCAAAAGCCCAGTAGCAGATCGATCAAGCAAGATAAGTATTGAAGATTTGGATTCCGCTCTTGCCAGTCTTAGGGGCTTCAACGACTGAGAGCAAGGCAAGTCTCAGTTGAATGTCCACTTCTGGAAGCCAGACTTGGTTGCTTGTCAAGGAGGTTGATCTGTGTGAGAAAGGCATAGAAGAGGACTTGGTTTTGAATACAGCTCGATTGAAGTGTTTTTGCAATGAAAGGAAGAAAGGGAACACTGGTCTGTAGTTCTCTAAAAGAGATGGGTTGAGGGGGGGTTTCTTAAGAAGTGAGTAGTTATACGAGGCTGTCTAAATGATTGAGGGGACAAACACCTGTAGTGCAGGGATGTGTTAATGAGTGTGAGTGACGTGCAGGTACAATGCAGGGAGAAATGGCTTGAAGGAGATTGAGATGGAATAGGATCAAGCGGACAAGTAGTAGGCTGATTAGAAAGGATGAGTTGGGAGACTTCTGCCTCAGAGAGTGAAGTGAAGAGAAGGCGGATGTGAATGTCTTGGAGTGTATGTTTGCCTGGTTGAGATGTGCTTGAATGGGATTGTGGTGTGGAAAATTGTGGCACTGATGTGTTTAATTTTATTAATGAAAAACGGGTGGCAAAAAGTATTCGTCAGGCTATTAGAGTTGAAGCAGGAGGGGAGGAGGGGAGGACAAAGGAGTGCGGAAAATGTTTTTAAAAAGCATGCGAGAGGTAGACGAATTGTTAATTTTGTTATGGTAGTATGTCTTTTTAGCAGTGGAGACATTAGCAGAAAAGGAAAAGAGAGGAGTGACTGATACACATTAAGGTCAGTAGTATTTTTGGACTTTGCGCCACGGAAAAAACCCTTTCAGCAGCTCTAAGCTTAAGAACGGTGGTTCGCGTAGAACATGGTAGAACATCAAGAACCAAGGGGAGCTGAAGGGGTGGTACGGGCTGGCCTGGAAGACAAGGGCAAAAACAGTGTCTAAACAAGATGTACGAGTGGAGCAGAAAGTATCAGTAGCACTGTTAGCATCAAAAGATGCTAACAGTTTAGGGGAAGGAAGCAAAGATGAAACCATTGCAGATAGCCGGGAGGGTGAGAGTGAGCGTAGGTTACGTCGAAAGATGACATGTGGAGGGGTAAATGATGTGTCAGGAACCATGTTGAGGTTAGAGTGAGGAGGAAGTGATCTGAGGTGTGCAGTGGAGTAACCAGTACATGATCAGGTGGAGCAGTGTCGTGTGTAAATAAGGTCCAGTTGGTTGCCTGATTTGTGAGTAGCAGTAGTTGACACTCGGTTGAGATCAAAAAAGGCAAAGCAGAGTGTGGAAGTCAGCAGATAGAGGTTTATCTAGGTGGATGTTGAAATCTCCAAGCATAACTAGGGGAGTACCATCCTCAGGAAAGGTTGAGAGCAGC
This sequence comes from Cyprinus carpio, assembly GCF_018340385.1. Taxonomy (NCBI): domain Eukaryota; kingdom Metazoa; phylum Chordata; class Actinopteri; order Cypriniformes; family Cyprinidae; genus Cyprinus; species Cyprinus carpio. The sequence continues at coordinate 14,563 of NW_024873931.1, forward strand.
ACATCTAATTCATCCCAAAAAGTTACCTAGTGGTCCTGGGGGTCGATAGACAAACTACAAAATGTATTTAAGAGGGTAGGTAACAGTAACGGAATGAGATTCAAAGGAACTTGTTGATACCCAAAGATGGTAAAGCGATTAAATTTCCAATCATTAGAGATGAGCAGACCAGTACCTCCACCTCTTCCAGTCAAAACGGGGGGAGTGGGAAAATGAGAAATTATTGGAGAGGGCTGCAGGTGTAGCAGTGTCCTCTGGTTTGATCCAGGTCTCTGTCAGGGCCATGAGATTTAACTTGAATGACTTATAATAGGAAGTAGATGAGGATCGGCTTTGTTTTTACCGAGACTGGCAATTCCAGAGACCAATAGAAAAACGATAGTGTTATTAAGCGAGACATAAGGGCAAGTTGAGATGGTGCAGGCTTGTTAGGATTTGCGCTGCCTACATTGTGTGATGCGTGGTTTTGCGAGAGTGGTGAGTGCGATAGTCGGGATCTGGGAACATAGTAAGAATTAGTTATACCACATGAAACAGAAGTGAAAACAGTAGAAGGAAAAGATTAATCAAACAATACTTATATCCCTTGCCGGGTTGTCCCTGCCCGTGGAGTCGCCCGGGTAGATCGATGGTCTCTTTCCACTCTTCGGTCTTCACACGAGGAGGGCTTAACAGGAGGGATGCCGCACCCGCTGCCGCCGTTTACTAACCTTTTTTGTATACCGTCAGACAAAACGGAAATTGAATTCAGCTGAACACACTTTACTGTTTATCCACAACAAAGGTCTAAGCAAGCGCACGACACTGACAACGTATGCGATAGAGCTACCAGACTCAGCACCTGCAAGCACCTCTCAACCAGTAAACAAACAAGCGTTTCCTATCGCAACAACAACTGCGCTAAAACACTAATGAGACAAGAAATAATGCCACTTAACGATCTGCTTTTAACTTCCGCTGGATTTAAACGGCTTCTCTCAAAGGTTATTTCTGTAACACTGTCTTTTGCTAGTGCTTAACACACTTTAACTGTATCACACAACTTAAATACAAGACAAAATAAGGACAGTAACCATGAACCCCTGAGTTAATTAAATGAATAACCATTACAACTAAAGAGTGGTGGGAAACTGAACAAAGGAAGAACATGTATGACTAACGAAAAGCCCCTAATGCACAAGTCCAATGAAAACAAAACATATAGTCAGTGATGATGAACTTAGCTAAACAGAACCATGACAATAATCATATTTGTTTATTTTTAGGTAGTCCCCCCCGACATTCTACAACGGTAATGACTTGCTGACTTTTTTTTATGTTGCTAAGACATGCACACAGTTCAACCCTCAGGTCAAAAAGACGTCCAACTGATGCATAAAGGGCATATCCATGCCCAAAGAAATATATACATTATTCATAGAGACATATTATAAAAATAGTATGATGAATCAGCATTTTGAGAGTTTCTCACACATCGGCTGCTCTGTGTTTCACGGAAACCTGGCTCAATGGCATACATACCAGCGCGCTCCCATCTTCCGACTTTCAGCTGTTTAGAGCGAATCGCGACGCCAGAATCAAGCAGTGAAAATCATGTGGCGGTGGGACATGCTTTTTATATCCAATGAAGCGGTGGGGCACAGATGTAACTGTGTTAAAGAAAGATGTGCTGTTCAGATCTATAAGTGCTTTTTTTGTCAACTGCAAGCCGTTCTATTTTCCACGTAGTTTCACTCGTTCTTCTGGTTATGTTTTACATCCCTTCCGCAAGCGCACATACTTCTGGCTTTGACAGAAACTCGCTGACCAGATCACGAGACAGAACAACAACACCGGACCCTGTTTTCTCATTCTTGTGGACTTAATCAGCCAATCTCTTCCGTGAACTGCTAAAATCGCGACAGCATGTTACATTGGGATCACTGTACACCCACAATAAAGGATATATATCACTCTGTGGTCCACGAGCAGCTTTGGGACTGGTCTGAATCACTGCCCTGGTGCATACTTATACCAAACCTACAGGGCAGAAACTTAAATCTGTAAAAACCGTAGTAAAGCCTGTAAAGAGATGGGACCAACGAAACAGAGCAGGATTCACAAAGCTTGGTTTGACCTCCACAGCTGGGAGTGGGTTTTGAAAGCTGCTACAACCTCACACAGAGCCGTAACATCCTATATTAGTTTTTTGGTGAGGATATATGTATTTCCGTACCAGGACTTAATAAACATTCAACAACGATAAGTCATGGTTTAGCAGCACAACGCATAACATTCTTGTCAGGCCAAAAGAGGATTGCTACATAAATGGGGAAGAGTCGGCTAAAAGTACCTACTCTAAAAAAGTTGGAAGACCATTGTACTTCCAAACGAGCTGGGAACTTCAGTATGGAACAGGACTGAGAGCCATCACCAACTACAAGACACCCTCCCCCTGCACTGAGGCAAATCCATGACTTGCTAACACAACTGAATGAGTTTTTAGTGTAGATTTGAAACACACACCCACACCCATTCTGATCATCTCTCTATAAAACCGGTTAAACACCTCCTGCAATCCCCTCGCCCCCCTCATGGCACTTCAAAATGAGTGGAACACGATTGCGCAGGTCGTCAGGAAGAAACAAAAACGAAGAAAAGCACCCAGGCCCTAGATGGTTTTACACCAGCCTATACTGAGGAACCTGTGCTGACGCAATTGGGCCCCAACACTTTTCACAGATCTTCACACAGATCTCTGGGGTTGCCGGTGAAGTGGCCTGTCCTGCTTCCCAACACTCACACCATCATCCCGTTCCAAAAGACACCCAAGATAACAGACTTAACGACTACAGACCTGTGGCTCTAAAACGTATGTCCGTCATGAAGTCATTTGAAAAAACTTGTTCTGCGGTATATCTGAAGGACTCGACTCACTGGAATCCTTACTGGACCCCCTGCAGTTGGGCTTACCGAGCAACAAGTCCGTGGATGATGCAATCAACTTGGGAGTGTCCTTTATATCATGCACATCTGACAAACAGGGACTTATGGGAGGATCCTGTTTGTGGATTAGTTCGGCTTTCACAACAACCATCTCCCAACAGCCCTCCAGAACCAACTGACCCCAGCTCTCTATTCCTAGCTCTACTGCACTGGTCACAAGCTTTCTTACGATAGTCAACAGCTAGGAGACTGTGGAGATTCATGTCCCACAGCTTGCTCCACCAACACTGGGTGCCCCTCAGGGATTGTTCTCCGCCCCACTGCTCTCTCAACCTCGACACCACGGACTTCACCTCTAAAGACCCCTCATAAATCAAGCTCCTGAAGTGTTGCAGACGACACTACAGTCATCGGTCTCATCCAGACTTGACGAGTCTGCTTACAGACAAGATGTTGAGGACTATCTGTCTGGTGCAGTCTTAACAACCTTGAGCTGAACCCTCTCAAAACAGTGGAGATGATTGTGGACTTCAGGAGAAACCACCCTGCACTCCCCCCACTCACCATCATGGACAGCATGTGGCGCAGTGGAATCATTCAGATTCCTGGGAACCACCATCTCTCAGGACCTGAAGTGGGACAATCACATTGACTCCATTGTTAAAAAGGCCCAACAAAGGTTGTACGTCCTCGCCAGCTGAGAAATTATAACCTGCCACAAGGACTGCTGAAACAGTTCTACTCAGCCGGCATTGAGTCTGTCCTGTGTACTTCATAACTGTCTGGGTTTGGTTCAGCTACAATCAGACACCAGAGACTACAGAGTACGGTTTCGGACCGCTGAAAGGATTATTGGTGCTCTCCCTGCCCACCCTTCAAGAACTGTATACATCCAGAGTGAGGAAAAAGGGCTCAGAAAATACTCTGATCCCCCTCTCCTCCAAGTTACCCCCTTTTTTAACTTTTGCCATTGGCAAGAACAGTTTCTTCCCCCAGGGCAATCTACCTCATGACAGTTAAATGTCCCCCTTATGGGAATAAAAATTTGCAAATTCTTTTTTTTATTTGTTATCCCTCCATCCAATACATCCCTGCATCTTTACTCCCATTTTTTCCATTTCATCTATAGCACAACTGTTCATACATTTTTTTTATATGCAATTTTTTTTTTTTTTTGTCTGTGTTGTTGTCTCGGTGTACTGGAGCCCTTAAAAGTCACAAAAACAAATTCTTTTATGCTTAAGCATACTTGGAAATAAAGCTCTTTCTGGATTCTGAAAGTATAGTTTTTTATGTGGCTGAAAAAAAAAGTGGAACTGGTGAAAGAAAGGGATATGAAAACCCCTTCGAGTTAAGATTTTTATGTTTTAGTGTCAGATTTGGCCCCAGATTGATTTCATGTTTCATTTTTTGTCGGTTATGGTCGCGGGAAATTTTTGACACTTCGAAAATGATCGTAAAGGGTATCTTTGGTTGCAAACTGTGAAAACAGCCAAACTTTTAAATCTCTCTCACTTTAAAACTAGGACCACCAGTTTAGGGCCACGATCACAGAAATCGCCACGATTGTTTCCCCCATTGCCAAACTTTCGGGTGAGACAGACGAAAACCCTGCAATGTTTCCCGGGCTTTAGGCCACAGCCCCTGCCGGATCATAATACAGAAACTGCTGTCTTCGGATTTAAAAGTGGGTAAAAAAGATTTTTCCCAAAAATGCTTTTTCTATAGTGAAAAAGGGGAAATTATATCACTGCATGTTTTATTTTTAAACTCAATTCTTCAAAAAAATTTAATAACTCTATAAAGGGGCCTGATTGGTGTATGTGTGTGTGTTTGTGTGTGTGTGTGGTGTTTTGGTTTTGGTGTGTTTTGTATATATATATATTATATTATATATATTTTATATATATTTTTTCTATATATAATCAGGTGAGATTCAGGTTGTCATTGAAAGGGAAAAACACAGTGTCAATTCTTTGAAGCTGTCTTTATCTTTATCAAGTTGTAAGTGATATACTAAATGCACTAGCGGATGTGATTAGGCCTTCACATTAGGGATTTGGACTCAGCCAATGCCGTTTATTTGTCAGGGCCGTTCCATGTGTCACGTCAGTTCTCAGTTCAGATGGCACTCAAACCATCGTTTATCTCCAGAATCGCATCACAATCGCGGACCTTGCAATCATTCAAGCAGGAGCTTGTCAAATGATGCTATTCTTTTTAAAACCTGTTTCTAAGTCAAATTTTTAAATTTTCAAGTTTCCATCTTGAAATTACATACAGTCAAAGCCCCAAGTATTGGTTTTGGAGGAAATGGAAAGGACCTCAGGTGTTTTTATCAGGAAGGAAGAAAACCATGATTAATATGTTCCAATCAAGTTTTATTTATCCTATCTAAACCTTTCATAGCTAGACATAGGCTATTGGACACAATCCACTATACTGATGTATTCTCAACAAAACTAAGGATACAGGTTACGAAATCTGGCTTTATTGCATACCTGCGATGTTTGGCTTTAGCACCTGGCAGATAATTTTCAAGATGTTTGACAAAAATCAATAAATGAAAATGAGATTTTGTGGATTGCACACTACTAATGCAGTTATGCATGACTTAAAAAAACACACAGTAAGTGTAACTTCAGATTATTTTTTTTGGGTTTAGTTGCTTTATGGCATGATTTGAAACAGCACAGAATATTTAAAACAAACACACACAACACACACCACACACACACACCCCCCACACCCCACGTTATTTCATTTTTCTGTAGGTGAAAGTAGGGCCGCTCTATTGATACCCCATTGGGAAACGTTTGGAGATGATTTTTAAAAAGCTCAATGAAAGCGCGATGTACAAAGAACAGAGTATTTCTGAGTTGCAAAAAAAAAATATATATATATATATTTTGGATTTCATGAGAGCTGCACATCTCAAAAAAGTTGGACAGTGCAAAATTTAAAAAGCCGAAGTTAAATTACGAAAGGCCAGCTGGATGACCAATATGCAACTTATTAGTCATTGAGCAAAATGATTTTTGTCTAAAAAGAGCCTCTCAGAGTGGAATAAGTGTCTCTCAGACTGTCAAGATGGGCAGAGGAATCCCAATTCCCCCAAGGCTGCGGCGAAAAACTAGTGAGCAATATCAAGAAAGGAGGTTTTCTCAGAGAAAAATTGCATAGAGTTTGAAGTTTATCATCATCTACAGTGCATTATATCATCCAAAGATTCAGAGAATCTGGAACAATCTCTGTGGCGTAAGGGTCAAGGCCGTGAAACCATACGGTGGATGCCCGGTGATCTTGGGCCCTTAGGACAGCACTGCATCACATACAGGAATGCTACTGTAATGGAAATCACAACATGGGCTCAGGAATACTTCCAGAAAACATTGTTGGTGACCACAATCCACCGTGCTATTCGGCCGTTGCTGGCTAAAACTCTATAGGTCAAAAAAAGAAGCCATATACTCTAAACATGATCCAGAAGTGCAGGCGTTTTCTCTGGGCCAAGGCTCATTTAAAATGGACTGTGGCAAAGTGTAAAACTGTTCTGTGGACAGACAAATCAAAATTTGAAGTTCTTTTTTGGAAAACTGGGACGCCATGTCATCCGGACTAAAGAGGACAAGGACAACCCAAGTTGTTATCATCGCTCAGTTCAGAAGCCTGCATCTCTGATGGTATGGGGTTGCATGAGTGCGCAGTGGCATGGGCAGCTTACACATCTGAAAGGCACCATCAATGCTGAAAGGTATATCCAAGTTCTAGAACAACATATGCTCCCATCCAGACGTCGTCTCTTTCAGGGAAGACCTTGCATTTTCCAACATGACAATGCCAGACCACATACTGCATCAATTACAACATCATCATGGCTGCGTAGAAGAAGGATCCGGGTACTGAAATGGCCAGCCTGCAGTCCAGATCTTTCACCCATAGAAAACATTTGGCGCATCATAAAGAGGAAGATGTGACAAAGAAGTCCTAAGACAGTTGAAGCATCCTAGAAGCCTGTATTAGACAAGAATGGGACAACATTCCTATTCCTAAACTTGAGCAACTTTGTCTCCTCAGTCCCCAGACGCGTTTGCAGACTGTTATTAAAGAGGGCATGCTACACAGTGGTAAATATGCCCTTGTCACAACTTTTTTGAGATGTGTTGATGCCAATGAAATTAAAAATCAACTTATTTTTTTCCCTAAAATTAAACACATTTTTTCTCAGTAAACATTTGCTATGTCATCTATGTTGTAGTCGAAAAAAATATTGTAGGTGAACTTTCCATCAATGATACTATACACAGTTTATTTATTTTTTTTACTACATGCTAACATAATTTTGTCTCCAAAGATAGCCACATGTAGAAACTCAAAACACATTTTGCCACAAGCAATCTCTCTGCTGGGACTGTGTCATTAACACAATTCAAGTTTTTTACATGCTATGCAGTCCAAATACTTTACTACTCTTCGTTACATACAAGCTACTCAATATCACATATCCTGTCTTATTTAACCGGATTCTTTGCCATCATCTTGTCTATTTATGCCGGTAGAAAACTGAAACATGACATAGTTTTTGCATACAAGTATTTTGCGTATTTTTATTTTTAATTTTCATGTTTTTACGGATAATGTCTAAATACCTATAATTATTTTTTGCATTGATAATGCTCTGACTTTTAGATTTTGCTCAATCTGCTTTTAACCCTTTTCGCTTCCTTTTAGAGAATCTTTTTTCCCTTGTTTCAGAGGCTTGGCTTTGAGAGAACCCCTGGGATTCCTTCACAGAGTGTCCCGACCTTTAGATAATCGCTAATTTTAATATGCCATTCTAATTTAAACAAAAGGGGGAGCAAAAAATCTAGTGCTCATAAAAACCTGTAAACCATGGGTTATACCGGCAGGAAGTAAGACTTAAACTTCAGAGGTTAGCCTCCCCGCCACTGCTTATGCCACACTTTCCCATGTGTAAACAGTATCCCAAAATTAATAAAGGCAGGATTTTCAATTATTCAGAAGATAAGGTGTCTTTCATAATTTTCATAATTTCATTCTAAGATATGAAACTAATTATGTAATTAGAGGTTACTAGTAATTTGGATTTTTTTTTTTTTTTTTTTTTTCACAAAGGTTCAGTCTTTTTCCTCCCCTATAAAGGTTTTTAAAATTGGACTAAGCACTCCTGGTATCTCAAAGTTTTGGTCCAATAAATGTCTCATTGACAGAAACGGCATCTGACTATGGCAAATTAAACTAAAGCAAATTGACGTATTTTTAAGCCAGCTGGAAACGCCCCCGCCCCAACTTCTTGTTTCAGCAGGATATTACGTTAACGCAAGAAGCAAACAGAAACATTTCCTGGGATCTTAAACAGTCATATTACGTTTATGCCAAGACACAATGGGTGCATGAAAGACAACCAAGTATGTGACCCATACTCCCAATTCGTGCTCTGCATTTAACCCATCCAGTGCAAACACACAGCAGAACCACACACACCCGGAACAGTGGCAGCCATTTAATGCTGCATCGCCCGGGAGTCAGTTGGGGGTTTGGGGGGGCGGTGCTTGCTCAGGGCACCTCGTCGGGTATGCCGGCCCGAGACTCTACCCACACCTTAGGGTTTCAAGACTTTCTAACCATTATGCCACGACTTCCCAACCATCGCCAAATATCCCGAGTCACAAATGCATGATATTTTGTAACTCCCCTCAATATTACGTCACTTCCCCTCAATTACACATTACAGAATGATACTTACATAGCCCGTCAACAATAGTTAATTTGCTAAGATTTATTCCTGAAAAAAAAAAAGAATCCTGATTGGGATAAATGTGGGAGATATAGCATGGATGATCATGCTAATGAAATAGTATGTCCTTGAAAGCACTTATCTCCTCTAATTATAGGAACGTCACATTTTAGTTGCGCATATGTGAGAGTAAAGCTTGTCTTAGACAACAATACTGCTTTCATTTGAAGTATTCTCATAGTCAGACGAATAAATAAAAAATGTTCAGCAAATGTTAAATATAGTGGTTTCTCCTTACTCTCTAGCTTCATTTTCTGTACAGTACAATTTTTTTTTTTTTTTTTTTTTTTTTTTTGCAAAGTTTGATTTGAAAGTCACTATTCTACTCAGGCAATAAATCATTCCCTATTGATTGTGGGATGTTGATAGAATACAGCGAGTGTGGGAATGTGACAGTAGATATTCCTTGCTGTCAAACTATCATGCCCATCATGTCCCTAAACAGTTCTAGTCTAAGTATTTACTGCCACATAGCTGAAAACTCGACAGGGTTTCTGTTAAAAGAACTGTCCAGGCTTTTAGGCTCTAAAAGTATACAAAATTTTTTGCAAACCACAACGCATAACCTTTGTTGTTAGCCTATGGTCTGGTAACCAAAAAATATCAGTTTAAACAAAATTTTTTACAATATACATCCAACCAAATAAGATAAGGAATTCCTACTTGATATTTCACTTACACAAATTCGTTCAGAGGCCCCTAGACTTGAAAGATGATTTTAAGGAAAAAAATTCCAACACACTTTGCTTGCCGTGTTTTAATTGGAACAAAGAATTTAAAATAAATGATGCGCATTTTTATCAAATTAAACAAATTTTCTGTATGCAATTACAACAGAAAGTATCCCTTTATTTTATTTCCCCATCAAATTTTTTTTTTTCATTTAATGAAACATTTTGATGGGTTTAATTGCTAGTCAACATTTAAAACCGATTGATCTATTTAGCCTAGTCTGTTCTCTTTTTTTTTTATATATAAAATGCCCCTTTAAAATCTTATCTATCCAATATGTTAATATCTCCATATTTGTTTTTTTTTTTTTCCCAACATTATGAATCACATGCAATCTTAAACATTTGACATTGACAATTTTTAAAACTGGCTAACCAAATTTAAAAAATTAAATTGTAAAGGTTTAAAAAATAAAAAAACTGTTATTATAAATATTATATAAGTTAGTAACCTACTTGTGTGTGTGTGGTGTTGTAAGAAATTTTATATGAACATGAATGTTACATGTCCTTTAAAGGGTAGTTCCCACAAATATAATTCCAAAAGGGGTCCAGGTAAAGCAAGTCTTTTTTGGGGCCCCTGACTTTCCCCCTTGAAAAGAAAAAAAAAAAAAAGGAAAAAAAAAAGGAAAGAAAAAAAAAACAACTTAATCAAAATATCTTGGTTCTGCGGCAGGAAAAAAAAGGCTTTAACACATGATAATGATAAATGAATTTCTTTATGGGGCACTACCTTTAACCTGTTGAGATAGCCGACCTTTATAACTGCCATCGGGCCCATATTCCATGAAAAATCTTAGTGCTAAGAGTTGTTCCTAATAACAAAATTCTAAGAAATGAGGGTGTTTCCTCTTAAAATTAAAGAAAAGATCCTAGTAAAGAAAAAAAGTAATTCAGAAAGCATCTTAACCCTTAAAAAGGTCTTTAAAGGCCAAAATTGGGTTTGGAGTACGGCAAGGGCTTTTTAGCCCCTAAGAGTTTTTTTAATGGAAAATGGATTCATGAAAGGGAAAGAAAGGGTTGCCACAATGCTGACCGTGATTTCCCAAAACCTACCCATTAGATTTAGGGTAGCAATGTCGGCTTGATTTTTAATGTCCTGCAGGTTTACTCCAACCCAAAAAAAAAATCACTTGTTTCCTTAGTAATCCTGAAAACCTTTAATTTTGCTTGTTCAGGTGTTTTTGATTAGGGTTGAGCTAAACTCTGGCAGGACAGTGTCACTCCAGACTGAGTTGCCTATCCCTGCATTAAGGGGGCAGGGATCATGTTTGTGAGGATTTATTTGAGACACGCTAACTCCCCGACCTGAACAATGGAGAAAATTACATATTGCAACTGGGAAAAAAGTGATTTTTTGGGTCTGTCACTACCTTCTAAAAACAAGGATACGAACAAAAACAGCACTTTTCAGAACCTTTTTTTGTCGCTGTTCATTTTCCCATGAAATATGTTATAAACCCCCGTAATAAAAAAATAAGAATAATTTTACGGTAAAACAGGAAATATAATAGACCCTACTCTTAAGGGTCTATTATGAGCTATAAAGACCCTACTCTTAACATCTTTTTTTATTTCCTTCTTGAAACCAACCAATCACAGTCTTAAATTTGTGTCAAGCTGCAACGGGCCCCTGCCTCCTCACCGCGCATTTGTTCTCTCAAAGGTCCTGTAACCTTTTTAAGCTAAGCTCCTGTTAGCCCTTTTAGTAAATTAGAGCTCCTGAAGGATTCAGAACTTTAAGAAAAAGGGCCCCCGTACTCTTTTTTTTCCAGCCCCGGGAAAGGGCCCCTGACCACCGACCCCTTTTTTTAGCTTGTTCAGTGTGTTTAAATTTTGGCTGGAGCTAACCTGCAGGACTTGGGTGAAGTTGAAGAAACAGCTGTTATTTTTGGTTACGCCACTAACTGACTACGGGACTATAAAAACCAAAAAACTTTTGGGATGTGCGCGTGAGCGGCGCGCCAGACCATCATGTATGACTCAAGGGGACCTTGAGAACAATCTAAACTGCCTTGTTTACTCTCTAAACTCCATGTACTTTGATGTCAAAACCGTTGGGGCTGGCACACCACTTGAATCGAACAACTATTGCAAATCCCAATTGCCAGGTTTTTTCAATTTCCCCAAAATTTCCAGTTCCAACAGTTGTTTGCATACTTAATAAAATTTCAGATATAACCGCAAACAAACACACACCACCATGCACCAAGCACCACACACAACACACACACACATATGGATGTCCAGCATGCAATGTTTGTTGTGGCTTATATTTTGGGGCATATCTGGTTGCCATGTGGTCTATTAACCATTAGCACTTTTAACATTTTTCATATTAGTACATTATTCTCTCAAATTACAAAGCTCTATTCACAAAGTGCATTTCCCTTCTAAGTCACAAGTGAGCCCATCGGGTGTCGCTTTAAAGACTGATCAATAAATGCTGGATCACACACTATCCTGTTTGGTAAGATTGGTTTGCTGCTATTTCTATTGATTGAATGGACGAGCCAAGTTTTTTACACTAGCTCATTGTGTTTGTAGATTTGGCAGTACGGCACTGCTGCATAGAACATCCATGTACCAATTTAAAATCATCAGCACATTGCCCACTTTTTTTTTTTACTTATTCGTTAATTCAAAAACTTGTCCCTTCCCTTTTTTCCCATGTTGTAGAGGTTGCAAGGGCACGCTACTAACTTTAACTTTATCTTAATTTCCCCTCCATCTATCCCATACATGCCAGATTCCCCCCATGTACTTTACGTATGTTCTGTGAAATATCAACTGGTTTTTTTTGCAAAAAATGCATGGGGTTGAAAAATTTAAAACTTGCAATGCAGATTAAAACACCCTTTCGGTACCCCCTATCAACTTCTAGCCATTTTGGGGGGTTAGGGTCAGAAATTTAGTCCTCAATTTTTAACCCTCACATGAATGAAACACCACCTTTGAACCTTTGTTTTCATGGTGTTTTCACACTCCCTTGGCAGCCCCAACTACAACTTCAAGGCTGTTAAAAAACCTCCCTTATTTCACATTAAATTACATTAAAAACATTTGGACAAATATTGCGACTACATCACCGTAGACTTTAAATTGGTATTTTTGCATTTTTCTGTTTGGGCCTGAAAAAAATCTCTTTGCACACTTTTTTTCTTGAATAAAATATTACCTGTGTACTAGTGATTACATTACTTTTTTAATGCTGCCTTAAACCCGTAAGATTCTGGGTTTACTGGAGCCCAGGGTACAAAGGGCCCGGTTTGGGAAACTTAGTCCATAGAACTCTTTAGTTTAATGAACAAAATTATTAGTTATTTCAGTTTAGTTTTGTATCAAATTTGCCCTTTTTAGCTCGGGGGTATTTAATTCCCCCTTTTTTCAGTTCAGTTTTTTACCGCTTGTCAGAGTTAATGGTTAACTCCACCAAAGAAAATGTTTTTTTTTCCAGGCGCCTAATTTTCCTCGGAACACGGGGCACATGAAAGAAGTTTTCAGCATTTGGGTTGCATTCTCTTCATTTTTCTTAGTTGCGTAGCATAGTAATCACTAAAAAAAGCTTCTTGTGCTTAAACTCTAGATAAATTTTGAGCTAACTCCTAACACATTAAAATCTGTCTTTGCATTGAAAAAACATTTAATTTCACATGTCAGAAAAAATTTATGTGGGCAATTTTTGTCCTAAATTGATGAACCAAATTTTCTAACAGAGAAATAGATTTTTGGCATATGTGGGGCCCCTACTTTTTTTAAATTTTTTTTTTTAAACATTTTTTGTACTTCACACAATATCCCCAGTGGCGCAAAGGAACAACATCTGCTTTTAAAAAACCATGGCCAACCTGGGTGCTTTCCAAAGCGTGTTAGCCACTAGGCGCAAGTTCCATCGTTTCCCACATATTCCAATGATTAGGGGTTTTTCCCAAAACCTGTTCAAATAAATTCTCAAAAAGCATTGCAAACTTAGTGGCTGGAAAATACAGCTCCAACCTGTGGTTAGAATCATTGTTTCTTGGTATTAAACCGGGCGCTTTTTAAAAATTTTGCTCTTTGGGCACAATGGCAATTTTTGACAAGATTTTTTGTTTCCGTTTTGACGATTCACAATTTTTTTTAACCAAAAAAATGAAGACAAATTTATATAAATTAAATTTTTCCTTTTTTTTTTTGCAGGACAAAAATTTTTTTCCTTTGTGAAATTGAAAAAATAACACTAAATAAATACTAAAACACTATTGCATATCATTGCTCTTTTGTTTGGGTTTTTATTGCCCTTTTTTTTCCTCATGTGTAAGTCGTGCTTGGGTAAAAGCGCCTGGGTAAATGACAAAATGTAAATATATGTAAA
>NW_024873932.1:0-28828 GCF_018340385.1 Cyprinus carpio
AGAATGAACGAAGAAGCTCCCGCGGCAATAGAACGGCTTGCAGTTGATAAGCACTTCAGGATCGAGCAGCATATTTTTACTTAACACAGTTACATCTGTGCACCACCGTGTCATTGGATGTAAAGCAGAATCTCCACCCGCTTAACGCGCCGTTTAATCCTTCCCCGTTGATTCTTTCTGCGTCGCGGTCCCGCTCCTGAACAACAGCTGAGAGTCCAGGCAGATGGGCGCAGCTGTCGGTAATAAGCTGCATTGGGCCAGATTTCCGTGAATGACAGAGCAGCAGAGTGTGAGAAACCTTATATTTGTCTGTGAAAGCAAGAGGAGTTCGTCCGTTTTGTTGGGTAAAGAGCGAGAGATTTTACCAGATCGGCTGCTAGCAAACGGGTGTTCGGAATCGCGCCGTTCCTCGAATCTAACGAAGCGCTTTTCTTCGCTTTCCCGTTCGCGGCAAGAGCATTTGATCAACGCCGCTTTCTCCCTTTGGTAACAATGTTTATTTGGTTTATTATTATTCATGATAATTATCCTTTTTTTCTGAAAGTCTGAATGCAACAAAGATTTATTATGTGAAAATAATAATAATAATAAAAATATTTTAGATGTTTTGACACCTAATTTGAAGTCCATCCGTGTTTTGAATTCAAACAAACTAAATGCCTTGTATTTATCATTCATTATCACAAAATATCAGTTTCAGAAATTAATAAAAATGCAGTAGTGTTCATGTGAGAGATGCACCAACCAGACAGAGACCGGAATCAGACGTTTTTTTTCTGCATGATCGGCCGAGACCAGTGACTAGCCGGTCAGTCTTACATCTTTTAGAATATGAGCCATGCAGGCTATTTTGTTGTCAGCGGCGTGTACAATAATGTCAGCTGCGCATACTTGCTTTCTTCGGTGAAGTGACACACATCTGCCTCCTCTCACTCACTCGACTAGTGCTTTTATTGCAATCATTTTAGTCAGTACCGCACGTTTTACACTCACCAAAGGCATGCACATCACTGATCTATGCAAGCAGCATGTAATGCATCATGAGTTTCAAGCTTGCAAAAATGTATAATATTTTCATAAACTTGATATTGTATTTCTCATTTTCAGCTGATTTGGCTGAAGATGTTCCTGCATCAGCCAGGGAAACCAGTTTGTGTGAGCACAAGTTAAATGTTTTCTTTCATTGAAAAGTTTTTTAATGTGTCTTCTGCCCACCAAGTTGAATTTACAGGTAATTGATCAAAAATACAGTATATTTTCAGCATATTACATCAGTCTTCAGTGTCACATGATCCTTCAGAAATTATAATAATATAAAAATATATTACACTATATTAAATTTTACAATGTATAAAAGAATTGTCATGCTGTACAGTTTTATACAATGTGTAACAGAGGTCCCACTGTTGTGTTTATCTTCTGTATCATTGTGGTCTATAACAGGGACTTATATAAAATGTAAATATAGTAATTCTGTAACATTTACTTTGCTGTCAGTATTATAGAATAAATTCATGTGGTAATCCAGTGACATTACGGCTGGGTATCAATTCAGATGTCCCGATTCGATTCTCAAGCTCTCAATTGGATTCGATTCTCAATTTTTTTTATATTACATTCAGTGAATATAGTTTTAATACAAATACTATTGATTAAATTAAATTAAATCAATTAAATGTAGATACATTTCTGACAGGTACAGTTCTTTCGACCTGCTTCTCTTCTGCATCTTAACATGTGAACTGCACATTTCAGACAACACAGGGTTGAAGAAACTTGAACGAGTCATGAACATTCGACTTGACAAAATGGAACAAAGGATGTCAGCCATTGAAACTCTTTTAAGAAATATTACCCAGTCAAACGACAATTCTGAGTTTCAGCTTAATCTTTGCCAGAGCACACAGGAACTGGAGGATTTGTGCTTGAGGATGAAAGACGGTGAATACATGAAAAAAACTGTAAGTAAACTTAACAGCAGATTATCTGA
This sequence comes from Cyprinus carpio, assembly GCF_018340385.1. Taxonomy (NCBI): domain Eukaryota; kingdom Metazoa; phylum Chordata; class Actinopteri; order Cypriniformes; family Cyprinidae; genus Cyprinus; species Cyprinus carpio. The sequence continues at coordinate 1,991 of NW_024873932.1, forward strand.
CTTGATCTACTGGATTTTCCAAAACACTACTTGTGTTTTTATTATCACCTGAAATGTGCTGTGATGCATATAATGTAATATATTTCAAGTATGCAAAACTATTGCAAAGAGCACATAACATATCAATTTGGATTGAAAACTAGGGGTATAACGGTTCTCTGGAAAAATTAACCGTACCGTTCTCCACATGCACTTGCACCAGTGTATATCTCATATCTGATGACACATGCACATCTATAATATGGTTTGTTAAAAATAAATAAAACAGACAGAGTTAGGCTAATGTATGAGATCATGTGGAAAACCGTCAGATTCTGGTCCCTGGCCAGTCGATTGGTGCATCTCAAATTAAAACTGTTATACAATAAATTTTTGCGCATTTGAAAGATAGTGTTTTACCTGAAAGTTGGGCCAAGAGTTAAGAATAAAGCCTTGTTTACATAATAATTTAGCGACCAATTTTACAGAACAAAGTTGAAAACATTTGGTTTCGTGCTGAATGAGAGATTCCAGTTTCAGTTTTGCTTGAAATATATTTAAAATATATTGTGCCTTTTATAATAAATGTTGATTACAAAAGAATGCAGAAAAGAAAAAAGTATGCAGAAGGCTTGGAGCAGCTCATGAGCCTAAGCACACAACATCATCTGTGAAACATGGTGGAGCAGTGTGATGCATGAGTGTGCATGGCTTCCAGTGGCACTGGGTAACTTTAGTGATGACGTGACAGGACAGAAGCAGCTGAAAGAATTCTGAACTGTATAGAGATATACTCTGCCCACATTTAGTCAAATGGAGCAAAATTGATTGGACGGCGCTTGAGTAAAAAGTTAAGTTTAAGTTTTCAAAGGTTTAAGTTTGTGTTTTTTTATGTAATAGAATAGTCAATCTCCTTAAGGCAGGCATTGCCTGCAAAGGATTCTCCACAAAATATGAAATATTATATATTAAATAACATATGAATATATTGTGTTATTTTTGTTCAATCCCTTAAATTAAAGCTTAAAGTCTGCACTTCAATTTCATCTTGACTATTTAACTTTAAATCTAGTCTGGTGGCATACGGAGCCAAAATTGTGAAAATTGTGTCAGTGTTCAAATATAGATGGACCTAAGTGTATAACCTGGTGCAACTCGTTTTCCGGGAAACATGGTAGTTTTCTTACTAGTCTCAAACTTTCTTCTCAGCTATTTTAAATGCAACTCTCCACAGTGATACATGGATTAGGAAGGAAAGTAGCTATCTGTACCAAAGTAATAATTTATTTTTTAACAGGTACATCACCTAAGCCTCCAAGGAGGCAAAACCCCTGGAGAATCCATCCGCAGGATATTGCGCGTAGTTGGATCAAACAGCGTTTGGTCTCAGTACAGCATGAAGGGAAGGAGGGGGAAAAGAAAATTTCAAGACCTTGACATTTGCAGTGTGATCATTCGTAAGTTTTCAGTACTAGCAAATGACCATGGTATGTGCAATAAACAATTTTAAATTTTATTAAACATTCATTCATATCACCAAGGATTATGTGGTCAGTCACATGCATTTCTGGCTGCTTTCTTGTGGTTTCAGTGATCTGCTCACCTGTATTTAGTAAATGTAAAAGCATTGGTGTACGTAAATCAGGACTAATGTTCCTTAAAAATGTCATAACATGATTTTTTTCTTTCTTTGAGGTCCATATACTGGTTTTCCAAACATTTTTATTGAAGTACTAAACCAAGATTTTGTAAACTTCTTCTCAGAGGTTTGTCAAAAGTTGCACCCGAAAGTACAAGTCAAGGTGTTTGAAGAAAACATTGCAGAAACCCTGAAGTACACTCCTCATCGTGATTCAAAGGTGAGTAACATTCAAGAATTATGGCATGTTTTCTTAATCCTAATTACTTTTTCTATTCTGTGGGATACAAACATTTAAGAGGTTTTACGAAATGTGTTTTTGTTTTGTTACCTAAATAGTTCAGTAACATTACATATTCCAGAAACACCTGTTTTACCAAACAAGTTTTCATCCCTGACTGAGGTCATGCAACAGTTTATCAGCACACAACATGTAACATGGCAACATTTTGAGAATTATTATAATTTTTTTTTGTTACTATAATTGCTGGTACATTCCATGTTAAATTTGGGATGAAATGCAAGATGCAGATGACATTACCCTTGTAATGTATTTCCAGTTTGTGTGTCTGTGAACCCATCAAGTTAATAAATATGGTCATTTTATGTCGACTTAATGCATTTCTATGAATGACATATTCATGATGAATATGTGTACAGGGCACGATATTAACGTTTTTTCTTTACACGTGGATTTTTTGAAGAGGCAAGAGAAAGAGAATTGTACTTTCCCAACCAGAAAAGTAGCCTGATTAAAAAAAAAAGTGTTCCAAAATCAGATCACATCAGAGCCATTGTGCATCTCAGCAGTTTGTTACTTACTCTGTATTCTATGGCAGAGACCACCTAGTTTAGTAAATTTTAAAAGTATCATTTCTATTTGTATATTTAAAAATATTTAAAGGATTAATCTTATAACATTAATTGTATTTGCTATTTTCCATTGTAAATGCCTTAATTTGATTGTATTATTGTTCTAATTTAATTTAATGATCAAATTTAAGAAATTAATTACATTTGCAGTAATATGGTTAGAGAATAATGGGCTTTTATAGGTAAAAATGCTTATTTAAATATGTAAATAAGTTGCTAGAACACTGATAAGAATATTGTTTTAGAATAAATTATATTTACACCACAAAAAAAAAAAAAAAATAATAATAATCTATTTCTGGTCAAGTAACATTTTTGCTTGGGAAATTGAATAACTGGTTTATTTGTCCAGCGGACATGTAAGCGACCAGGGTTAATTTTAATAATCAATGATTTCAGAATTTTTATTATACAATTTAATTTTGTATGTTCATACAATGAAAGTAGTGTATTTCTACTTTCAGGGTATGGCAAATTAGTACCATGAAAAAAAGTCAAATGAGTTTAGCAGGTACAGAATTTGGGGCATGTTACCTTATTTTCCTCTCACTGATGAAAGGTTTCATTTTCAGATGTAATCCTTTACAGTGTGTTGTGAACCTTTCCATTGTATAACATTTGTAAACTACATTTGAATCATGTTTTATTTAAAATTTACTGTACACATTTATAATACTTACCCTAAATAACTTAAGGGTTAACTTTTATGGAGTAGCCACACTGTTATTATTAAATGTTGCTGTAATTATAAATCAGCATTAGTAACATCAGTCAATCTGTTCACTTTACAGACGGAGTATGAAGAGACTGAAACTGCTAGTTTGGCAACACCGCACACTCATATTCCCACTGATTAAGTTTAATTTGCAATGTTAATGAGAATATTTGTTGTTGTTTTCTTTTAAGGTTTTTACTATATTATTACCATAAATTTGTTATGAACAATTTTTTATAACTTAAGCATGATTTTATATATTTTTTTTTTGTGATTTACGTTATTTTTTTGCTTTTTGTTGTTTGTATTTTTGTTTAATAAAAAATAAAGTTGAAAGAATGGTTCAGGGACATTATTCTAACCTTAAAATAACATTAAAGCCTGGCTCACACTACAGAATTTTTTAGCCCGATTCAGTCCCGATTTTCTCCTCCTGAGATCGGAGCAAAAATCTTGTCCTGCACCTCGATCGGTCCTAATGTTCGATGCAGATTATCTGGTAATGTGAGGCGTTCACTGATCAAATCTTGCATCTCCCGATCAGCTCGCACACAAATCAGGGCCGTCCCGATTAATATCAAACATGTTTGATGTTTAGGATTTAAAGCTGGGCTCATGCTACAGGAGTTTTAAAATCCTAAGCGATTATGAAATCTGGTTACAGCACACACATAAGGAGAATTTTTGCAGATTATCTTCCCTCCAATCTTAAACACTACAAGAATTGAAAATCATGGTGCATCACACACCACAAGATATTATTAAGATTATCATGCCAGAGGCAGCGCCTCACGTGATCTCATGCAGCAGATCGTCACTGATATTTCAGTAATGATTACACATGTTAGCTAGCAGCTTCCTGCACTCAGCCGGTACGTTCAAAACTGAGGCGATTTCACCCCAGTGCTTCTCTTTCTCCTCACGGCTGTGATAAGCTGTGTATAGCGGCGCTAAGCAGACAGATCAGTGAATGGGTACTTTGATGTCATACACAGATCAGTATGCTCTGCACAGCGCTGCTTTAAGTCGAACACAGCTTTCATTTGGGGTGTTCTGTGAGTTTCATCTTGAAATATACATCATTCAGTCCGACCAATCAGGTTGTGGACGTATCACAGTGTCACCTTTTGATTCGTATCTTTTGGGTTTGTTGTCAAAAATGCCTGTGTGAGCGCTCAGTGGACCAGGACCAAATGCATTGTTTTCTTTTTTGGTCCGGACCAAACAAACCAAGAGAACCGAACTACAAGTGTGAACGCACACTTAGTTGTTATTCTTGTGTTTCTGCTGCTCTCTTTTTTTCTGTTCTTGTTCATCACTCCTTCAGTTATTCTGCTTGTTAACAGCAGGTATCATCATTAATGGTCAATCCTCACTTAAATAATCAGTTCATTATCTACTTACATTTACTGAATTCACGTCCTGTCATAATTTTGAGATGATAACACGTGACGTTCTTCTTGGAGCTGTTCACACCCTTGGACTCGGACTATATCCCACTATCAGTGCCTAAACGTAGCAGCTAATGAATCTGAGGTGGTCAGGTGGTACAATCATAATTACCATTTCTACAAAGACGTGAATGCTTTTACAAGTTGATATCTCATAACAACGTAATTACGATATGGCATGAACACACCTTTACTTACTCATTCTGTATTTACTTTTCTGTAGACAGACACTGAATAGTGTTAATGTTGTTGTGTAACTACAATAGCAAAAATGATTTTAGATTTAAACTAGATCAGGGTAATGGGTTAAATTTCTGCACATTTGACTGTTCTTGAAATAGATTTTTGTTCCTCATTCCTCGATTCTCACAACCCACCCCCGAAACAAAACAAAAAAAAAACACTGGTACAATTTAAAGCACACATGCTATCGATGCTGCTCTGTAACAGGAGGCACAATGCAGATCATGTTTCTTCTGTGTTTGCTCACTTGTTTTGCGCTGAGCAATTTTAATGTTCAGGCGAAAGTGGTCGATAGCTTTAGTGACGTTAAAGGGTGTAACCAGTTTTTCTACAAAGGCAAAGAACCACAAGGGATGGATCAGAATGCCAAGAAAATCTGTCAGACATTTCAATCCGAAATAGGCAAAGAAAAAATAAACCACATTTATTATGCAACTCTCTATTCTACTTTTGAAAAAATTCCACTGTACAGTGCTTACAAATTTGACCCTAAATGCTCCAGTACTTCATCACAATCATGGCACATAGAGCCACAGGTAAGAGTTTCTTGTACTATCAAAATATTTAATGATCATTTTAGACATTTTGTAAAGAAAAGCTGTTGAATAATTTGATTCATGGTTTGGTCATTTCTTTGTCATTGCAGATAAGTATTTAAACATATTAGATTGTATGATGAACTGATGGAACGTCATCAATCTTACTAATAGAGCAACTGTACAATTAACATTCAAAATGTTCACATAGTTTTGTGTGTGGGAGGGAGTGCAAATAAATAAAATCTTGCTCCCAAAAAGTGTATTTCCATAGGACGTAGCCTACTAGAAGAAACTGTTTTAACACAATATTTCTTCTGTAGCTTATTTCTAGAACTGAACCTGATCACATGATGCTTGAGGGAGATGATAAACTAAAAGGCAAAAAAGATGCAATAAAAAAGACACAAGCCATCAACAGTGACTATGATCACACTGGATATGATCGCGGACATCTGTATCCCAACAGTTTCCAATGTGGTGAGGACAGTAAGGCGACATTTACACTGACAAATGCTGCTCCTATGGATGCTTGCTTCAACCGCATTCATTGGAAGCTCTGGGAGGGTCATTTGAAAAAAATTTTAAAGGACAGCCTGAGGATAAAGAAAGACGTTTATGATAGTAAGGCGTCAGCTTACATTGTCACAGGTACTGTACCTGGTCAGGACAAAATACCACAAAGCAGAGACCAGAATTTAAGAGGGGTTACAGTTCCATCTCACATCTGGACAGCTGTTTGTTATGAACACAGCGAAGACCACGACAAGTCTTTTTCCTTTGGATATATAGGAATAAACCAGCCAGAATTTAATATAAAGTTAATGAATGTTTCAGAGATGAATAAGCAGCTCAATCAACTATATAAAACATCAAATCCATCAGTTAAGATTTTTCATGATGATTGTTTCAGTGGCAAACCAGCATCTGAAGAGGCTAAAAATCAATTTTTAAATCGAATTAAATTACCAGCACACCAAAGACTTCAAATGTCCAAAAGTGCTCAGAACAGCTTACTTGCAATTTATGATGCCATCAGTAGTGACAGTACAGGTCCTTCAAACACACCTACAGTTCTTGGTGTGACAGCAACATTCGCCTTTGACAGTTCAAGCTCTCATTTGACCTCAACTGAAAGAATGAAAAGAAAGTTTGAAACATCTTGTGCTGTAACTGATGTCAAAAAACGTCACACATCTGATAAACAAAAAAGGCAAGTGTCTGAGGGGTCTGAATCTATTGAATGTCGGCTGGTCCCAGAGAAATCTGTTGATGGCAAGTCTTCAGCTGATGGCTCTCCATGCAGCTGTTTTGAGGATAATGGTTACAAATGTTCCACACAAGAAGGCAAAAGCAAATCGTGCTGCTCCACTCCCTGTCTGTACCAGGAACAACTAAAGGGCTACCGTTGTTACTCAGGTAAGACACAGATCGAGTGCTCACCCCAGTACTCACTTATCACGGCTAAAGGAAACAGATGTCGAGACGATCACCCCTGTGCCACATACGGGAAAGACTACTACTGGTGTTTCATAAACGACAAGTCCTGGGAATACTGCAGCCCCCCGCTGTGGGGAAGTAGGGCTAAAGATGGAAAATACTGCCGCAGCAACTACGCCTGTGCCAAATACGATAAAAATGACCCATGGTGCTACACAGATGATAAAAACTGGAACTCTTGCTGTACTTCTGATGACTACTTCTCAGCTGTCAACTACAAGACCTGCAAGCCTGATCACCCATGTGGTTACCATGGCAAAGCTTACCTGTGGTGCAACACCACTGATGGCAGCTGGAATTACTGTTGCAAAGAGTTCAAAAAATAGTTTATCATGGGACAACCTGGACTAACACATAAATAACTAAAACCGATTTACATGTTTGATTGTTTTAACACCTACTAACCTACTAACACCTACTTCCTCTTCTTGTTTTTTTTTTTTTACATTTGGATTTGTAAATAACCTTCAAACAATGTTATAGTAGCAATAAAGTTATTGCCTGTGAATTCAACATACTGTAGCTGAAGAAAAAAAAAAATCAATAAATGAAAACCAGTTGTAGACATAACATGATTATAAAAATCATTCTGTCATAGTGAGATTGAAAACTGAAACTGAAATTCTGATCATTAACATCATAAAATGAATATGCATTTTGTAACAATAATAAAACACGTTAACACATATTATGTGTGATGCTACAGGGTCTTCATTTCACAGAGTGGACAAAATTAAGTATTTCAATGAAAGAGTCAACTGGTAGAGTTAAAATCACAACCAAATACTAATGGAGAATTTTGTGTACACACATTTTTTTGTACTGACTCAAATATGCAGTGAATACATATTTAATTTTTTTATATTACAGTTATGTAGATACAATTTGATTTTTTTTTGTTACTTTTTATTTTGATATGTATTGATGTTTTTGTTATTACATGTTTAATTTTTTTTTATTTCAGTTGTGTTTATAAAAATTTTTATCTAGTCGACTCAGTCAAGTCATCTTGATGTTTCGACTGAGTTATATTAACATGAAGTGTCAAGTTTAATAAAGTGATAATTAACCATTAATGATGATACCTGCTGTTAATAATAATAATAATAATAATAATAATAATAAGTTTAATTTATATAGTGCCTTCCCAGAGTCAAAGCGCTTTACAATGCAGTAAGAGTCGTAGTGTAAAAATGCAGCAACCAAAATAGTCCCTCATGGATTGGAACACAACATAACCAATCAAACTACGCTTCAAATACCACATAGTCCGAACGAGTGCAAACTCGGAACAAGCGACCCACTCAGAACAAGAACGTGGTGTGGCGGTGCGGACCCGGGGAGGTTACACTATGACATAGATAGGCAACAGCAGCACAGCTGACAGTTCTAAAGTTCTAAAGTTGACAGTTGGTATTTACCTAATCTTGAAACAATCCTGATTTCGGTTGAGTAAAATAACACTATGCAATAAATCTATTTTCTACTTGTTTTAAACATCTCAAATATTTAATATCAATAGATGAATTAGCTCAGCTGTTCACAAGTCCCATTCAAGTCCCAAGTCTTTATTTATGCAACTTAAGTGCGACTTGAGTCCGAGTCGCAGACTCGAGTTTCCATCTCTGCATATGAGTTAATTAAACAATAATAATAATAATAATAATAATGTGTTAATTACAGTGACAATGAACTCACTATTTGTATATAGTATATTAAAGTATTAACTACAGTTAAACTATTAATTAACTAGTTTGCAAATGATTTGTAAGTACTTAATTACACTATACCTACTATAATGTTTATATGTTTCATATATATATATATATATATATATATATATATATATATATATATCAATATGTAATATATCATTATATATTTCCTAGTGTGTTCATGGAGTAAACATGAATCTTGTGAAATGTAGTGGATCTGTGTAGTTGAGGCTGTAAATGGTCAAAAAAACTTGTCATTTTTGTTGCATAATTTTTTTCTTAGAAAAAACTTTCTCTAAGAAATAACTTTTTTTCTTTTCAGAAGTGAGGCACACAATTTTTTCCTGAAACATGGAGTTTCACTTCTTCATTTGTTGTAACTTTGGTCCAGATGGGGAAGAACTGTCACCAAATTTCTTTCTACTATAATAATATATATATATATATATATATATATATATATATATATATATATATATATATATAATATATATATATATATATATCAGACACTCGGTGACCGTTCAAATCTAGATTAAAGACATATCTCTTTTGTCAAGCATTCACATAATGCATCTCAGGACCTTGTACAGTAGGTGGACAACCAGAATGGGTAAAATTTACAGTGAGTTAATTTCAAAACGTGGAATAGTCTTAGGCTACAGTCTAATCATTAAAAATTTAAAGAAAGACCTTAGAAATAATTCTTATTAACTCTGTTATTATTATTTTATTCTATTATTCTTTTTCAAACTGTTAACACTTTGCTGTGACCAAAAATTTAGTATTTTCTGTTTCAGCTGTTTGATCGCTCTGGCTCCTCACATGCACATATTCATTGGAAACAGCGCAGCCGTTCGGCTGGAAACAGCGGAGCCATCTGGCGTGAGCAGCAGTCCACTTTGGCATATTTTTGCAAATTATGATTTTTTTTCCGTCGATACTGAAAGAAGTGTGAACTACAAAGCCTGTTTAACCTAATGAATAATAGTTAAGCTTCAAATGGGCAACATCACGAATATGGAAACATTTGGATTTGTCCCGAATGAGAGAGCCCAATCTTACATTATGTTTCACTTTAAATTATTATAATTTATTTATTTGTTTGTTTATAGCTAAGCCTATATCATTATATACTGCAATTCTATTTATCCATTAGAATTATAAATTTTTAATTCTTGTTCTGTTCTAATTAAATTGTTAAATGTAAAAAATTTGTTGTAAAGTGAAGGGAACTAAAAATATCCTGTTGGTACATTATAACATTATTAGGCCTGTCGTTATTATTTCTGAATGTAATAAAATGCAACTTATACATGACTTATATATTTTTTTCCTATCACAAACTTAATTTATTTTTTAACATGTTTTTTTTTTTTTTTTTTTTTTTAAACATGCAGCAAACACAAATAGGCAATTAATCGGTTAAAATTTGTTACTGTGGGTTAACAAATTTACATTATATACTTAGGAACAGAGTCTGGGCCTAATCTAGGCTGTGTTGTTAACTATTTACAAGTTTTGTTACATCCATAGGGACATCTGTGTATTCATTTGCTGGTGTAAAATGTAGTGCCTGTCTTGGTATGTTTTCTGTTGTGCTTCTCTGTTGCTCCTATCCACGTCACAGGTTGGGAGTGCACCTGAATTGTGTTCCAGCTCATTAAGGTGTGGGAGAAGCACTATATAAAAGATCCAGAAACCTCCAAAGAGAGAGAGAGACTGAGGCATGCTTCTGAGAGACTGTCATCTTCCGGTCCCAGCACTTGTCACTTTTAGATTGTTTGTTGTAACGTGTTGGGTGGTGTAAACACTAAAGAAGGTATGCTGTGTGCTAACTTTTTTCGAGTATGGTAACTCTGTGTGAATAGTTGCCATTAATAGTTGGAGTGTTACAGTAACCCCTAGTTGTACACAGTTGTGCTATGTTGGCCTGTGTGGCCAGATTCACTGTTAAGATTGTTTTTCAACTTTGTTCTGTTGTTATTGTGAGATTATTTGTAGGGAGGAGGATGTTCTTTAATTTGAGAATCTGTTTTCTCCTGTGTTTGATTAGAGAGGGAGTAAGGGAAGCGTTTGTCTTTTTGTTTCATTTCTTTTAATGCTAGGTAAGGCAGTTTAACAAATCCTCAGTTAGAGTTCCTTTTGTTTGTTGTTTTGGCTTTTTCCCCTCCTGAAGTCTTATGTTTGTGTTCCACTGATTAACTTAAAATAAACCTTGTATGTATTTTCATATTTAAAACTGGTGTGGCGATTTGTGTTTGACCTGGAGACGGGAGTTCTCTCACTCTCTCCCCGCAATTTGTTGCGCTTCTTCCCGGCCCCTAGATTAAAAATGGGGAACGTAACAGTTTCGTGTATGTTTTTATCCAGTTTTTTTTTTATTTATTTTTTATTGCATCTGAAAATGACTTTGTGCATCACATTCACTCCATACTTTTTAAAATCAGTTTAATAGTATTAAAATTCAAGTTGAATCTAGTATATAAAAAAAGGTTTTAATTGCTTAAATTATTTCTATGAATTAATGTTATCATGTTTATTCTTGTAGAAAATAAGCGTTTATTCTTTAAGAAAATAAGGGAAAGAATAAGGTACGATCCAAATATTTGTAATGTATAATAATGTCTATATCTGCCTGCAGTTAAAAAGTTATCATATTTGTCCTGCTTCACCCATTTATGTAGGGTACAATTATTCTAAAAAAATAAATAAATAATGTCATTAAAAAAATGCCATCGGCCTGAGTAAATTTTACCATTATAGAATTGGGGTAGTAATTTAGGAGGTGAAAATACAGTGAAATTACAAATTGCATGGAATTTTAAAGCATAACAACTGAAGGTCTATGAAACGTTAGTCAATAAAGCATTTTTTTAAACAATGGCACTTAAAGTTTTGAACTAAAATATTATTTCAAACATATAGCCTGTGAATGAATAAAATGCATACTTTTCAATGAAAGAACACTGAGAGTGTAGGTTGCTTCTGGTGTTTGGATTTGTACTTCAATATAATGAGCTCCAAGTTTAAGAATAGCCTACACTAGGTTTTTTTTTTTTTTTTACTCTATATTTAACAGCATTAACTTATAATGAAATACGTTGTTCTTCAGGTAGACTGAATGTTTTCGGCCTTGCTAAATGTTGGGCTCATGATCAATAAGTTGAATTCGCATCAAACTGATTTTGTAAAAATCAAACCGCTGACGGTGAACCTGGGTCTGTTAGCGCTCGCTGTGAAGCGGGAGCAGCTGATCTTGGTCTTAAAGCCTTCCTCAAATGCCTACGTTCACAAATAACAATGATTTTTGTAAAAATAATGATGAATTAACAATTGATAATTTGTTTTTATTATGGTCTTGTGAAAATAATAACATGGACTGCGAGAAAATAATGAATAAAAAGATTGCAGACAGCATATTTCAACTCAGTATCATGACAAAACACCGTTTTTTTGCAGCCAAAAAAACAGACCGAATTCAGTTCAGCTGGAGGTTTTTTTTGGTGGGGGGGGGGGGGGGGGTAGGGGGGGGGGGTTCTGTATAGCTTGTGGGGGTTGAAAAATAAAGGTGTGAATCTCTTGCTCTTTATATGGAGAGTGTCTTTTGAGGGTTTCAAACTTGCAGAACCGGTTTAGCAAAGTAGGACAAATGCTGCCTCTCATTTAGGTTTTAGGACAACTTTGAAGAAAGGTTTTGATCCACTTCAAATGTCGACTACTGTATAGCGCAATATAGTTTATTAGTTATTATAACTTAATTTCAGACGAAGTTGCCTTAACTCAAAAAAATTATGCAAACTGTTGCGTTAATTTTATTTTGTTTTGTCTTAATATTTTTTAGACTGTGAAATATAAATTATCACAGAATGTAGCCTATTCATTACCAATATATTGAACCATCTCTTTGTTTTTCTAAATCCCAAACAGAGTCCAGACATCAGAAAAGTATCCGTCTATGAACATGTTTTATAGGCTATTTTAGATTTGAGAAATACACATGCTTTACAGACGTGACAAAAAAGATCAGATTTTTTGAAGACATTAAATTTTTTTTTTTTTGTATTTACAATGCACAATCCAGAAGCAACAATATCTGCAGAGAAGGGTTGGCCATTCTCAAAACATAAAATATACATTTTATTTCAATTTTCGTTTTTGTGTTTCAGAGGAAAAATCAGTGTTAAGGCATCTCTCCATTACGGACCGTTCTGAAAGCAGAATTTATGCAAACGCGTATAAAATGCTTTAAAAACTTTAACAGGGATGTCTAGAGGGTATTTAATAGGTCTCCCCCCACGTAAGATTTTTCTAGTTACTAGCCGTTCATTTGTCATTATTCAAATAATCGCAGGTTTTTATTAAATTTGCATCCATAATCCAGCCTTAATATATTCCACGCTCAAGCACATGCATTCAGTTTGCAACAAAGCACAGGCATAAGTAGCTTAATAATTGTGAAAAAGGAGACATTTTAATTATTTATTAATAAACAAATGTTTTCTTGTCGGCTGCAAGATGAAATTCACAGTGCTGGCTCTCTCCACATGGACGCGCCTTAGAGAGAAATACAACCTTCACAGATTACATAATGCTTTCGTTCTGAATTGATTCGTTCAAAAGACATTTCAAGCTTTCTGTAGATATATTTCTCATGTATGTGAGACACCCAGATTTTCAGTTATTTCATTATTAGGGAAAAATTACGTGATGGAGAGGGCGCCTCCCTGTCATGCATGCACATTAATAATTTTCGCACAAACACTTGAATATGAATAATAATTCACATTTTGCATATGCATTACAAAGTAAATCATTTTTTACATGCAATTATCCAAAATTAAACCAGACAAGATTTGTAATGAAGATAAAATGCGTAGACAAGTAAGAATAAATGCTGCGCGTCGCACTCAACATCATGCATGCCGCGCAAATCTTGCACTCTTATATGTTAAGGAATATGCACACCTGCATTTAAATGTGGCTGCATTTTTTATTTTATTTTTTATTTTTTACTTACATTGTATAAAACAGGTAAAGGAGGCTCCCTTTAAAATCACTGAAGTTGACAATTAATGAAGCTCTTTTTACATTGTGTGCATGTTGTTGATTATAATGAGAGAACTTGAGTTTAAACATGAGGACGTTTTATTAATCAGTAAATTCTTTAAAGTTTCAATGATTTAGCTAAATCGTGCAGGTTTAATTTATTCGTTTCTTGTTTTAATTAGGCCTAAATAATATGAGCGAAATTATACAGTACCTCACTTTTAACTAAAATAAAGAAAATAATTTATAAAACGCAACAATTTCTTAATCAGTGTACAGACAAATATATTTTCCCCAATAAGTTATCTGTCAAAATAAAGGACAGGTAGTGAATAACAAAGTAGTGCATGACAAAAATGCATGTTGGTTTATTAAAGGAATTTTAAAATATAAATTAAAATATAGGCCTAATATGTGAGAATATTGACATTTTGCATATAAATCCATGTTGCTCACTAAAATAGGCTACCACTTTTAATGCTCCGATGCAAAGTAAACCACAATTTCTTTAGAATAATATAAAACATAATTCATATTATATAAATAATACTGCTCACCTATTAAATGTGTCAAATCTAAAATATGGTGTAATACTGTGTAGCTTAGAGAAAATATAAGCACAGGCACAGGCTTGACATTTATCCTGCTTGAATTCGTTCTAAGAAACGAACATAACTTTAAGTAATAAACCTTCATCTGTGAATATTAAATATTTTAACTACAGTGTTTTTCTTTCATTTTCCCCGATTGCAGCCATCAAATATAACACATCAGCGAGGCAAAGCTGACGGCTATTTGCGAAAATGTGCTTTGATGCGCTTGTTTGATAACTTGTGGTTAATGTGCCACTCAGTGGTCAAAAGCTGCAAATGCACTTTACAGACGTGGCGGCGGCCGCACTCGCAGCGGCAGAAAGCACATTTTGGTTGGCCACCTACTGTGTTTCCAAAACACAAATGATGTTTGTAATGAACTGCAGCAATGCTAAGATGCCCCAGGACTGTGTAGAGATGATACCAACCCCCGCAAGGACTTCAGATGTTCACAATTTCTTTTCAAATGCATATTAGCTAACTGCTTAATCTGTACTATCTTAGAGCTGTATATTTCTGATATCACTTGTAATAACACACTTCAGGCAATGTACAACATGCATTTTCTGTAAAGTATAACTGAAGCATTATGTATTGTGAAAAGTGCTATACAAAACAATCATAAATAAGCAAATAATTGCATTGTAAATGAGCAAACCTGTTCCTCCACTTCTGCCTGATTGGTGAGGGGTGTGAGAAAAAGAGTAGTTGAAGGAGAGATCAGAGGAGCTGCTGAGTTTCGCTAAGGTCTAATATGTTGATAGCAGGATGGGTAGCGATGGTTGGAATGAAGTCAGCTTTGTTCACCGCTGACTGCCAATTCCAGAGACCTACAGAGATTGAGGTGGAAGAAAGGAGAGTGGATAGGCCGCAGATTGGTGGGTTTGCACCATTTCTTGCATCTGGAGCAAGTGTGATGCCTGTGGTGGATGATAGGAATATGCTGGAAGCACATACTATAGCTAGGGAAAGTAAAATAGTCCTAAGAAATTAAATTGAATAGAAACAAAGATACTTAAGTGCATTGTCAGTGTCCTTGCTCTGTGGAGTCATGCAGGTAGAGTCGGAAGAAAGGACAGTGGGAGATAAAGATAAAAAAAAAAAGATTCAGTCAACAGGTAAAGACCGAAGTGAATGAGAAGTATGTTATAAAGGGTTGCCTCCTTCTGACTAATCACTGCTGCTTTATGCAAACTGATGTCAGACACTCTGGCCCCTGGTAAACATTTAACTATGGAGGCTGGTGCCTCTATTTCTGTTCTGAAGAAGAGAATCACAGATAAAAGGTTTAAAACTGGAATTCAGTTCAAACAATAATTTGTCTATATGCTACTGTTTGAGTTATAGCTGATGTCCTTAAAGTGAAGCTACATCCCTAAAGAAACACATGAGCAAGAAAGAAATTTGCTGACAGTTCTTCTTCATTTGGACCAAAGTTGCAACAAATGAAGAAGTGAAACTCCATGTTTCAGGAAAAAATAGTGTGCCTCACTTCGGAAAAAAAAGAATAAAAATTATTTCTTAGAAAAAAGTTTTTTCTTAGAAAAAAATTATGCAACAAAAATGTCAAGTTTATTTTACCATTTACAGCCTCAACTACACAGATCCACTACATTTCACAAGATTCATGTTTACACACGGAGAAATATATAATGATATATTATATATATGAAATGGTAACACTTTATAGTAGGTATAGTGTAATGAAGTACTTACAAATCATTTGCAAAACTAATTAACTAATAGTTTAACTGCAGTTAATGGTTTAATATACTATATACAAATAGTGAGTTCTTCATGAATTGTTACTGTAATTAACACATTGTTATCGTTTAATTAGCTTATATGAAAAGCATTAGATAATGTTTTTAACAGCTTGATAAAAGTAAATAGTTCTCGCTATAGATTATGTCACAGAAAATGGGAAAATTACATTAAGTGCTTTAAACCAGCCTTTATATTAGACATTAATTGCATTCATTCCCCTTTTCTTTTTTTATTATTAAATTTTAGCAGACATAAAATTTTTATAAGTTACAAAATGAGATAGGATGTCTGATAATAACAATAATAAATAAACACAACAACAAACCCCCCCCCCACAAACCCTCCCCAAATGCCACAAAGAAAAAAAAACATTCTAGTCAAATGGTCCCCCAAAAAGACTAATGAGGAGGTTCAGGTGTTACAGTTATGTTCTCAATAGTGCCCAGTATAGGGCTCCAAATTTTTTAAAAGAAACTCTGTGACCCTTTGTAAAATGTCTAATTTTAAGTTATAATTATGGGTGTTTTCTGCCTTTATTGGGACAGGACAGTAGAGAGCTGACAATGAGAAAGAGTGTGATGTAGCTCTATATCAGCATGCCTGTGATTGCAGCCCAAGTGTTGTAGATAATCATAGCCATGCTGATATAGACCACCTAGGCATCAGTGCTCAAGAAAGCTGATTTAAACTCTAAAAACAAGGCCCCTCTATGCTGTATCAACAGTGTCACCAAAGTGGCAATATTTGCTGAGCTATCATGTTGTTTTGCAAAGAATAGCCATGTGTAACCCTTCCGGGTCCATCCGCCCGCTCCGAGTGGAACTTTCACCCGCACAGCTCTTACATGTGCAAATGTTCCCCTAGAGAAGACATGTTACAGGGACGAGTCTTTGAACAACCAGAACTTGCTCACATCAAAACTAGAAATAGACAAGGCCGCTACAGAAGACAATTAAGAGGAGGTAAACTCGATAAACAACATGAACAATGTGCATTATCACCTTATTGCCACAGGCTGGTGCTGTGACTGTAATGAGACACACACATCACCCCCCTAAAATGACTAAACTTCCCTAATTTGTGGACTCAACACTGACATGGCACTTTTTCTTTCACTTAAAGGGATAGTTCACTCAAAATTGAAAATTCTATCATTAATTACTCACCCTCATGTCATTCCAAACCTTTACTTATAGGGATAGTTCACTCAAAATTGAAAATTCTATCATTAATTACTCACCCTCATGTGATTCAAGGGGGCCAAGTAATCGTTCCTCCCTTTGACTTGCTTCCTGGTGCCACCTTTCTTCTTTTTCTCTGTCCTCAGCATGTTGTCTCTTCTCCCACTCTTGTCTGTCTCGTTCTCGTCTCTCCTTCTTCTCCTCCATTTCTCTCCATATTTTCTCCTTTCTTTTGACTGCTTCCTGCTCTCATGCCAATTCCCTCTCCTCCATGGAGGGTCTGCCCCCAAATTGCCTCATCCATGGCCTTGTACCACTTTCAAGATGCTGCTGTGGGCTCTCCATCCTCAGTGCTCACACCGGTTGCCGGACATTTGAGATCCTACAAAATTGCACAAACAAAACAAAAGCAGTAATTTTAACAGCACAATGTCAACTGATTTCTGTATTAGAAATAACAAAATTATCTTACTTTATATTTTTGTTTCAGGTTTTTTAATTTAATTTATTTTAGTTTTTTTAATTTATTATTATTTTTTTTTACAAAGGCCACAGTCACCCTGTCTAGCAGGCCCTGCTCCATCACAAAAGCTCTGCAGACAAATCAAGAATCAGAAAAGTGCTGTAATATCGGTTTGAAACAACATTAGTTAACAGCATATGACATGAGTTTTTATTGCTTTCAGCAGTATACAGTCGTGGCCAAAAGTTTTGAGAATTACATAAATATTAGTTTTCAAAAAGTTTGCTGCTAAACTGCTTTTAGATCTTTGTTTCAGTTGTTTCTGTGATGTACTGAAATATAATTACAAGCACTTCATACGTTTCAAAGGCTTTTATCAACAATTACATGACATTTATGCAAAGAGTCAGTATTTGCATTTTGTTGGCCCTTCTTTTTCAGGACCTCTGCCAATTCGACTGGGCATGCTCTCAATCAACTTCTGGGCCAAATCCTGACTGATAGAACCCATTCTTTCATAATAAATTCTTGGAGTTTGTCAGAATTAGTGGGTTTTTGTTTGTCCACCCGCCTCTTGAGGATTGACCACAAGTTCTCAATGGGATTAAGATCTGGGGAGTTTCCAGGCCATGGACCCAAAATTTCAACATTCTGGTCCCCGAGCCACTTAGTTATCACTTTTGCCTTATGGCACGGTGCTCCATCGTGCTGGAAAATGCATTGTTCTTCACCAAACTGTTGTTGGGTTGTTGGAAGAAGTTGCTGTTGGAGGGGTGTTTTGGTACCATTCTTTATTCATGGCTGGCTGTGTTTTGGGCAGAATTGTGAGTGAGCCCACTCCCTTGGATGAGAAGCAACCCACACATGAATGGTGTCAGGATGCTTTACTGTTGGCAATGACACAGGACTGATGGTAGCGCTCACCTTTTCTTCTCCGGACAAGCCTTTTTCCAGATGCCCCAAACAATCGGCAAGGGGCTTCATCGGAGAATATGACTTTGCCCCAGTCCTCAGCAGTCCATTCACTATACTTTCTGCAGAAGATCAATCTGTCCCTGATGTTTTTTTTGGAGAGAAGTGGCTTCTTTGCTGCCCTTCTTGACACCAGGCCATCTTCCAAAAGTCTTTGCCTCACTGTGCGTGCAGATGCGCTCACACCTGACTCCTGCTGCCATTCCTGAGCAAGCTCTGCACTGGTGGCACTCCGATCCCGCAGCTGAATCCTCTTTAAGAGACGATCCTGGCGCTTGCTGGACTTTCTTGGACGCCCTGAAGCCCTTCTTTACAAGAACTGAACCTCTTTCTTGAAGTTCTTGATGAAAACCTATAAATTGTAGATTTAGGTGCAATCTTAGTAGCCACAATATCCTTGCCTGTGAAGCCATTTTTATGCAATGCAATGATGGCTGCACGCGTTTCTTTGCAGGGTCACCATGGTTAACAATGGAAGAACAATGATTTCAAGCATCACCCTCCTTTTAACATGTCAAGTCTGCCATTCTAACCCAATCAGCCTGACATAATGATCTCCAGGCCTTGTGCTCGTCAACATTCTCACCTGAGTTAACAAGATGATTACTGAAATGATCTCAGCAGGTCCATTAATGACAGCAATGAAATGGCAGTGGAAAGGTTTTTTTTGGGATTAAGTTAATTTTCATGGCAAAGAAGGACTATGCAATTCATCTGATCACTCTTCATAAAATCTGGAGTATATGCAAATTGCTATTATAAAAACTTAAGCAGCAACTTTTCCAATTTCCAATATTTATGTAATTCTCAAAACTTTTGGCCACGACTGTACTCACTCAAAGCCTTTGATGGCTGCATTTCATTTTCCGGTGAAGAGGGCCTCAGTAGCCAACCTCCACCGTATAAGCACGTGTGTGTGCTCTTCTGTCCCTATAATCGAATGTATTGGGTCAGATGCTCGTTTGCAAACTGAAGCTTGTTGAGCTGTTCTTGGTAACCCTTGAGCATCTCGCTTTGATAAGCGAAAGCCGCTTGAAGCTGGAAAACTTCCGCTGGATTCAATGGAGGTGAAGTATTCTGTAATGAGGGTGAGGCAGAGGATGTGTTAGAATCCATTTGCAGAAGTTTAATGAGCAAGCAGATTTTCAACAATCCAAAATGGGGGGCAGAAATCAGAGTCATGGTCACAGGCCAAGAAGTCAATAATCAGTCCAACCAGCAAACAAGCATGAGGGAAATCCAAAAGGCAAAATCCAGAGAAACAGGCGATAAATCACATGCAGTAATCAAAACAAGACACTGGAAACGCTCGGTAAGGCAGTGATACTGGCAATGCTTTGCAAAGGCCTGTTTGGCCTGACCCTGCTTAAATGGCACAGGAAGTGATCACAGAAGCAGCAGAGGGAGTGATACCAGTCAGAACTCAGACGAGGGCTCCCTCTGCTGGCGTGGCATTAAAATAATGCTATAAAAATAGTATGATTTTCTGCCTTATTCTGTGATACGAAAAACCACATCTGGACTCAAAAATAAGTTATTTTAAACACTCGACTATGTTATGAAGTTAATATGGAGAATGAATAATATCTATGTTGGACAACAGGTTTGTAAACGACTCTAGCACGTGTGCAATATAGTTTTACATGTGTATCTGTAGTACATTTACTCAAGGTTCAGACCGATTTTTTGCACTGTACAGCGTTATCCAAACCTAATCCAGATTGTAGAAGGAGCTGCTCAATTTCACGTCCACCTTCCTTCACTTCACTCCACACAGTCACACACAGAAATATGTCAATAACTAGACATTTACATTTATGCATTTAGCAGACGCTTTTATCCAAAGTGACTTACAGTGCATTCATGCTAACATTTTTTTTTTTTTTTTTTTACCTAACATGTGTTCCACTGGGAATCTAACCCACAACCTTTTGCGCTGCTAACCGCAATGCTCTACCACTGAGCCACCCCCCCCACAGGAACTAGACTTTATTTATCACGGGGAAGACTAGTTCTTATCGTGGAGAGAATTTTTACCGGTATATCGCAAACGATAAGATATCGCCCATCCCTAATCTCATGGGTCCAAGACGCTACCATTGGGGCCCTATTGAGGAGCAGCAGGCCTCAAGACAATTAGGATGTTCCAGAAGTAAGCCATCCTAAGCCTATCAAGCAATCACTGGGAAGAAAGCTTGTAAATACTGCAAAAAAAAATACATTAACCACAGTTTTGACCCACCCAGAAGTCTGGGTTGGCATTGGTCTTACGGCTGCAGCATGGGTGATGGGAAATAATTTAACTTTTGTCTACACCCCTGCTGATGATGGAAACAAATCTGGCCCTAACTTATACACGGAGCAAAAAAAAAAATAGCCATAGAAAAAAAAGGGCAATATATTTTCTCAATAGATTTTGGGTTATTTCCATTTTCAGAGTGGGCGTCAGTTCCTGTAGAAATCACATTCCAGGGAGGTGGGTGGTGATGGGACGTCCCTCTTTCTAGAAATCAGTAAGGTGGGGCACAGGGACAGAAGTGGCCTGGCCAGACCCCCTCAGGTTCGCCCGCTCGTGGAGCCGACACCATATTAATGACATTACCAGAAACAGAAGAAAATAGACACAACTCGTATCAAAAATCATAAGCTGGTCATTAAGCAGAGAAATGCTCCCCTAATAAGCCCCCTTAACCCAAAGATATCAAGAAAATAAAAAATAAATGGTGCAAAAACTTACCCAGCCACCCACGGTGCAAACAAAGGCCTAGAAAAAAAGCAGTATTGACTGCAACTATGGCTTACAGTCCTGTGCCACCCTTTACATGCAAAAAGATCAAATAAAATAAATAAATAAAAATAATAAAATAATAGTGTCTCTGATGTCATTGATTTTTGTTTTTCTCAGCATACAATCACTGCTCTTCATATTATTGCTTGGAATGTGTTTCTTTCACAGGGTCTTTAAAGTGGTTTAAATTCAAGGTCTGGAATAACTGAAAAGTTCTTAAGTGCTAATCTTGGAGGAGTGTGTGTGGTTTGCACACATGAGAAATAGGCCTATGTACAGTCATGTGAAAAAGATTGAATGTTTATCAGTAGCTATCATTTCAGGAGCTCTGGGTTTAGTGTAGGTTTTATCTCTTCATATTACATGGTTCAATTTACAGTCTATAGGATGAAGATGTGGGATGAATGAGGAAATATAGAATGTGGCAAATGAAAGAAAAAAAAAAAAAAATATATTTTATAATATATATATATATATATATATGTAATTTTATAATATATATATATATATAATATATATATATAATATATATGATATATTATATTGTATTGAGCCTGTGGAAGAAAAAAACTTGGAAAAAGGGCTTAAGTCCCGGATTTTTAAGAAGTGGTACCTGTATTAAATGTATGGTTGCTGTTTTATACAGTGAGGAAAATAATAATTTGATCCTGTACTACTGATAGATACTGTATTTGTATATGTGTGATCTGTGCTGGTATAAAATGAGTCACACATTAGCAATTAATTTCTGAAAAAGACCTTCGAAATGATGTATGATTTTTGGTTGAATTGGATGTGAAAAATGACTGACTGAGCTACACCTATTTGAAGTCAATTCTGAGAAAAATCGAGTTAAAGTTTTCTGAAGGTTCCAAAGCAAAGTCACATAACAGCGTTGCACTTTCTTTTTTTTTTAACAAAAAATAAATTAAAAATAGCGAAAACACTGATAAACTTAAACTGTATGTCGGCATTTAATTTAACGGGTTTACATGAGGAAAAGTTTATGCTAACGTGCTAATTCTCCGGCACTGCATGGCGTGCGATTAAGAGGCCGGAGTGAGGTTAGTGATTCCTGGGGAGACGCTGCCTGCTCGCGGAGAAGTGATATTTTCAAATGATAATCAAATTTGCCATGTTTTGAAGTTTTATTATAGTAAAACTATGACAGTAGTTTTTCAGCATAAGAGTGTGTTCCAGGTCATTGAATTCTTTAATAAATAAATAATCATGGATAATTTAAAGTTCTGATTCTTAGAATTGTTTGAGTTAAGATTAATAATCATAAACTGTAACTAAATATAAATTAAATTCTCACACATATATAAAATAAATAAATTAATACACATAGGCTATACATAAAGCAAAAGTAATCGTAAATTTTCGTTTTAATTATCCTCAGTTCTTAAAGGTTTTAGCAGTTCCACATTTGTATTTTTTATTTGTGAAAGCAGTATTTATAAATTGACTTTTAAAAGTCTTTTTAATAGAGTAATTATGAAAAATGGGTGGGGTGTGTTTTATCTGAGTTTGATTTGTTTTTTTTTGTGTGTATATTATAGGTTGTGTTTTGTGTAAGTTTCCATTGTGTGTGTGTGTGTGTATATGCTCACATGAAATTGGTGCATTCAAAACCCAAATGATTTTTCAGTTCTGACACCCCCCCCCCCCAGCAAAATAAAGGAATTGGCCTCACTGTCCCCAATACTTTTGGAGTTGGAGTGTAATATGGTCTAATCATTATAGTTCATTAATTGTTTACAAAGTTGTAATCTTGCGGGGTAAATTTTTTTTTTGAGGGAATTTTGTTGAATATAGAGGAGCAAATGATAGATTTATTTGAAGCAGAACACAAAAAGAGACATCAATCGAAAAATACTGTCTATGACTTTTACTTGGCAACGAATCCTAAACCAAGCATGCTGGTAGGTTTTTTTTAAATTTACATGTAAACATTTTTATTATTGTCTTTGTATTCAGTCATAGTTAGTTTGTCCTTTTAGGGCGCTTAATTGTACAAAGTGCCAAACCATTCTTTACTATATGTGGTGTTGTTTTCACCTTGTTTTTTTCATCATCTATTCCTATCTCCCAGCAGTCTTTTGAAGCATTGCTTTTAGATTCTTCTTTCAATGCAAGGGGGCCCCCATCAAAACGCCACTTTGGCCAGTTGCCGTCAGTGACCCATGACAATCACTTTCCACCAGAAGCTGCATCATGAAGACGAACTGTGGCCACAGGCAAACGGAAATACCTGACCTTTGCCAGCGTGAAGGACACTTCATTTATGACAGTACGGATAGTCGCACATTAGCAAAGCGGAAACTGCCTTTAGAGAAAGGTTTGCCACATGTCGGAACTTTTGTCATTTTTACCGATGTGAGATGCAGATTCCTTTAAGACCTTGGACTATTTTTTGAAGGGGTTGAGGGATGACAGGGACACCTAAAAATCATGTACTGGATACTATGTGGGTGACTGTCACACTACAAAGTTCTGGCTCTTGGACCTTTTCCGAGAATCCCTCCCCCTCTCTCTTTCCCACTTCACTCCCTGCTAAAACTACCTCCAACCCCAGCTGGGAGGAATGCATGCACCACCATGGACGTTTTAGTGTAGTGGGGACCAGGCGCCACGGCTACCCCATAAGCCCTAAAGTGAACTATTCGTTCCATGGATCATAGCTGTTAGTATAGTCCTTCAGGTAGTTGAAGTGTAATTAGTTAATATAGCGTTCGTTCCAGTCTTACAGGCAAATAGCCAGTATTATTAATTAATTTTAAATGTTTATTTTTAGTTTTGAGGTCAAACCAGAAGTTCTGTAGCACTCTTTATATTTTCTATTACCATCACATATTTCTGCCGTGCTGATGCTTGTGGAGGTCCTGTAGAGTGTTAAGCGAAAGTTTTGAACCATGAATACACACACACGGTTACGGTTCTTTAGTGTAGGGGGACTAACCCCTACCCCACCCCAAGGAAACAGTACAACGAAACACATCCCCCGGTCTATAAGTAAATGGTTTCTAACCTTACATATTTGTATTATTTTTATCTATAGTCAGACTTAGTTCGTTTCAGTCTTAAAATAAAATATCACTATTCATATGTGGTTTGACTTTATTTTTATACGACGGGGCCGTTTAAATGCTTGAGATCGGTTTGGCCCTGACAAAACACTCTAATGTGTGCCATTATTTTCAAGGACGAGAAACGTACGGCCAAACGTAGTTTCCAGGCAGATCTTGACCGCATTTCATGCTCATATCACTGTCGGACAATCATGATTGTGCCAGTTATTTCAGAAGCGTAATCGCAACAGCCTAAGCTAACCAAAACCCACAAGCGACACTGACCAAACAAATAATATAGTAAGCAATAGGAATAAAAACTCAGATCCATTTCCATTTTTGCCACAAATTATTTTTTTATGTACGTAAAGCATGTAAAGTGACACAAATCCTGAGACATAAATGAGGAAAAATGAATAAATACAACCACTTCATCTTGCTATAATAGTCTATTTTTTGCTACATCTTAAATAAATGAGAATCTGGTTTTGAGTTAAAAAAATGATTATTTATTAACCCTTATATAACATGTGAAATTAAAAACTTGGCTCACTATTGGCAGGTGTTGCATTAAAATCCATTTTTTATTCATGCGTTTAGAACTGCTTATCAATGTTTGTAATGGCAGTGTAATGAGTTATTAGCATTTTAATGAACACCTTATAAACAAACTTATGTAATCCTCTTAATCTGTTTTATATTGTGCCTGGCAAAATAAATTTTATTTCTTGTTTATTTAGACTCTGTTAAAAATCAATTCTAACTAGTAAATTATAGGAGGCTTTGGTACGAATGAAGGAATGAGCAGTAGGCACTTCATCGAGTCGCTTTCATTTCTGCGATTACTGATGTTACAGTTGTACAGGAAAATACTGATAAACTACACAGTTTGTCCCAGAGAAAGCAAGCACACTAACATATGATTAACATCTAAAATTACTTGCAATTTGTATTTTGATAGTCCACCTGAATTTTTAATTCGAATTCAAAGTTTTAATAAATCAGAGTGAGTTTTTTTACAGAAACACAAGAAAGCTCATTCAAAACAGCTTGGCTACTGTCCAGGCTGCTTGACGTCGCTTTTCCTTAAGCTGATGTTTGCTGAGCAGTTTGTGTATCTGCCCTGGGACCTGGATATGGCAGTTCTCTCTTCCTCCACTTTCTAGTTACACAACTCTTCCTAACCTCTGATTTAAAAGAGGGATGAACCAAACATTGAAAATAAGTGTAAAGAAACATCTGACCGGGTCTTTTTCACATTAATTTATTTGTCCTTTATTGATGTGACATTATTTGTATTGATGAATACGAGATTTACTTTAGTAATTTACAATCTTTTTTTTTTTTTTTTGTTTTTTTTTATCCAACAATTAAACAATGGAGAATTTTAACACACACAATCCTCATAACGAACGATAACACAAGCAGTGCTTTTATAGAAAGTTTTTCAGACTCTTAGGGATTAGTACTAGGAACATTGAGGAACTGTGAAAGCCTTTTTTTTAATTAGGATGCAGTTGAATGTTGATGGAAGAGGGAGTTTACGCCTGTCTCTCGAATATTGTCAGGACATTCTGCATTCTAAATAAGGGTAGGAAATCATTCAGCATGTAAAGAATAACTGAATGAAAAATGTTCTGGAAATGATTTTGGCCTCTCTGTGATGGTGACCACTAGGATCACTCACTTGTAGATATCTGAAGGGATGTAGATCCTTAAGGTGATGGTAAATAGAAGGGTGCTGAGGTGTGTGTGATGTGGGCCCGTTTGTAGGGTTGTTGACGACTCAGACGTGATTGGCATCTGCAATCACCGATGTGCTTTTTTTACCACTGATTTGCATATAAGTCAGATCAACAGGTGGTGACTTCACCATTACTCCAGCCATCTGAGAACAAGCATTGAGCGTAGCAATGTGCATCATGTTTATATATTCATTTTTATTTTATTCATTTTATATCATATCATTAATGTCTTCTTTTGGATGATAATTGCGATTAGGCAGTTTGGATTATAAATATGTTTCGTTTTATTAATTAGGCTTGTGTTCAGAGATATGTTGTTTTAATAATTTCACAGTACTGAATCTTTTTTTTTTTTTTTTACTATATTCTGGTGTATGAGCTTTGCTCATCTGAGAATGCAATAGAAAGTCATCTTTGACTGTGATCTGAGGTGAATCTGAGAGTCTCTGTTCTCTGTCCACTGCCCAGTTAAAGTTTATGTAAACTGTCAATAGCATACTGTTTTGAGTGTGTTCTCCATTCATATGGGATCCGTCCCTGTCCATCAAATGTTTTATT
>NW_024873933.1:0-26890 GCF_018340385.1 Cyprinus carpio
TGGTACAGTAACTGATGTACATTAACTATAAATTTTAATTAATAATGTAGTAATCCATTTTGAACATAATATTAACTAAGATCCATAAATGCTATATAAATAATGTACGTTAACTTATATAATGTTAAAAACTAAATCCTTATTAAAAAAGTGTTAGAATAATTTTAGAATAATATATATATATATTGTTCTTTGTGTGTGTGTGTGTGTGTGTGTGAGAAAGACAGAGAGAGAGAGACTCCAAACTGCTAAATCAGGTGTGCCCATGACCGTGTTCCTGGTGATCGACTGTCCTGCAAAGTTCAGCTCCAACTCTAATCAGTCACACCTACCTTTCATTTTCAAGCAATCCTGAAGACATTAATTAGTTGTTTCAGGTGTGTTTGATTAAGGTTGGAGCTAAACTTTACAGTACAGGACAGTCTCGCCTTCGCAATTAACAGAGTTGGACACCCCTGTGCTAGAGGGTTACTGTGTATGTGTCCGCTGGCCACAGTTTTCCTGATGGCACCGGGGTGGCATTTGCGCTGACGGCTCGGGCCCGCCATCGCTGCTTGCAGCTATATTTATTATTATTAGGGCCCGAGCACTGCAGTGCGAGGACCCTATTGGAATTGCTCCGTTTATTCTTCTTCTTCTTCTTCTTCTTCTCTGCAATGAGTCGCATTTTTGAGGGCCTAAACATGCTCCAAAACTCACGAAACTTTGCACACGAATCAGAACTGGCGAAAATTTACATCTGATATAGGTTTCAGAAGTGGGGGGTGTGGCAAAATGGCTCGATAGCGCCACCTATTAAATTTCAACGGAGTGCGCCTCGAGCTATGTTTTCACGTACATGCATGAAAATTGGTACACACACGTGTAGCACACCATTATCTACAAAAAAGTCTCATGGTACAAAATCCAAAACCCAACAGGAAGTAAGTTATTTTGAATTTCCTGTATGATTTTTGTGCAGTTTTTGCCATTTCCATGCCTCGTACTTTGACCAACTCCTCCTACAGTTTTTTAATCGGATTGTCTTCAAATTTGGTGAGGGTTATCATAATACCTTTGTGATGTTAAATTTCGAAGGTTATGTTTTTTAATTGGTAAGTAAGGTGATATCTATTAGTTAATTTTTTTTCCCTATTCACCAGGTTTTGCCAGGTTAACTCAAGGCAAGCAATGTCCGATCTGCCCCAAACTTCACATGTGTGATAGGGTGTTCTGTCCTGAACAAGAACTCATGACCAAATTCAGTTATAGTCATAGCGCCACACCTGCTGGTAACAGGAAGTGACATGGTTAAAAACTGTTATGGACTCCTAGGGAACATATAAAAAAGTGTGTCAACAAGTGTTAAATAGGCTGGAAACATGCTAGAAAACATACTAAAACATGCTAGCAACACTTGGCTAAGTGCTAAAGCATGCTACTAATGCAGTGAAAAAGGAAGTTGCTGTTACTCAGGCCAGCAATGTCCGATCTGCCCCTAAACTTCAAACATTTGACAAGAGTCCTGTCCTGAACACATCAACATGCCCCGTATTCGGTTATAGTCATGGCGCCACCTATTGGCAACAGGAAGTGTCTTGTTAAACACTGTTATGGACTCCTTGCAAAATAAATAAAAAGCCATCAACATGTGTTAAATAGGCTGGCAAAAATTCTAGAAGCACGCTAAAACATGCTAGCAACACTTAGCTAAGTGCTTAAAGCATGCTACTAATGCCGTCTTAAAAAAGGAAATTGCTGTAACTCAGGCCAGCAATGTCCGATCTGACCCAAACTTCAAACATTTGACAAGAGTCCTGTCCTGAACACTATCAACATGCCCGTATGATCGGTTATAGTCATGGCGCCACCTATTGGCTACAGGGAGTGTCTTGTTAAACACTGTTATAGACTCCTTGCAAAATAATAAAAAGCATCAACATGTGTCAAATAGGCTGGCAAAATTCTAGAAGCATGCTAAAACATGCTAGCAACACTTAGCTAAGTGCTAAAGCATGCTATTAATGCAATGAAGCAGAACATTACTGTAACTCATGCATACAATGTCCAATCTGCCTCAAGCTTCACAAGTTTGATTAGAGTCCTGGCCTGAAGATATCTACATGCTCATATTTGGTTATAGTTATAGTGCCACCTACTGACAACAGGAAGTGACATGTTTTAATAATTTTATGCACTATTAGCAACACCGTAAAATATTCCATTGTGTGCTAATCATTTATTAAGGGTTTAATAATTCACATTTTGCATATGCATAACAAAGTAAATCATTTTTCATGCAATTATCCAAAATAAAACCAAACAAGATTTGTAATGAAGATAAAATATGTAGATAAATAAGAATAAATGCTGCGTGTGCACTCAGCATCATGCGTTACGCCGCAATCATCATGCACTCTGATATTTTTACACACCTGCATTTAAATGCGGCTGCAATTTATTTATTTTTTATTTTTAACTTTATTTAAATTATATGAAAGCAAGTAAAGAAGGGTCCCTTTAAAATCACTGAAGTTGTCAATTAATGAAGCTCTTTTTTACATTGTTTTTATTTTGTTGATTATAATGAGAGAACTTGAGTTTTAAACGTGAGGATGTTTTATTAATCCGTCCATTTTTTAAGAGTTTCAATTATCCGTTAGCTAAATCGTGCAGGTTTAATTTATTCCTTTCTTGTTTTAATTAGGCCTAAATAATGGGAGCAAAATTATACAGTGCCTCACGTTTTACTAAAATTAAGAAAATAATTTATAAAACATGCAACAATTTCTTAATCAGTGTACAGACATATATCTTTTTTCCCAAGAAGTTATCGGTCAAAAATAAAGGACAGGTAATGAATAACAAAAGTAGTGCGTGACAAAAATGCATTCTGCTTTTATTGAAGGAATTTAAAATATTAATTAAAAATATAGGCCCTAACATGTGAGAATATTGAACATTTTTCATATAAATACATGTAGTCTAGCTCACTAAAATAGGGCTACCACTTTTAATGCTTTGATGCAAAAAAAAAAAAGTAAACCACAATTTCTTTAGAATAATATAACACATAATTGATATTATATCAATAATACTGCACACCTATTAAATGTGTCAAATCTAAAATATGGTGTAATACAGTGCAGCTTAGAGAAAATATAAGCACAGGCTCATAGGCTTGAATTTATCCTGTTTGAATTCATTCTAAGAAAGGAACATAACTTCATAAGTGGGCTTCTAAACGTTCATCTGTGAATATTAAATATTTTAACTACAGTGTTTTTCTTTCATTTTCCCCGAATGTAGCCGTCAAATGTAACACATCAGTGAGGCAAAACTGACGGCTATTTGCGAAAATGTGCTTTGACGGGCTTGTTTGATAACTTGTGGTCAAAAGCTGCAAATGCACTTTGCAGACGTCCATATAGATAGAACCACCGTTTTGGATGGCCACCTACTGTACGTATATATACACATATACATATGTGTATATATATGTGTGTGTGTGTATATATACATATATATATATATATATATATATATATATATTAATACTACAATATATATATATATAGTATATATATATATATATATATATATATAACACACACACATATATATACACATACACATATATATACACATATATCCACACACACATATATATATATAATATATATATATATATATATATATATATATATATATATATCATATATATGTATGTGTGTGTGTGTGTGTGTGTGTGTATTTATATATGTGTGTGTGTGTACTCACCTAAGGATTATTAGGAACAGCATACTAATACTGTGTTTGACCCCCTTTCGCCTTCAGAAACTGCCTTAATTCTACGTGGCATTGATTCAACAAGGTGCTGAAACCATTCTTTAGAAAATGTTGGCCCATATTGATAGGGATAGTATCTTGCAGTTGATGGAGATTTGTGGGGATGCACATCCAGGGCACGAAGCTCCGTTCCACCACATCCCAAAGATGCTCTATTGGGTCCGGTGAGATCTGGTGACTGTGGGGGCCATCTTTAGTACAGTGAACTCATTGTCATGTTCAAGAAACCAATTTGAAATGATTCAAGCTTTTTGACATGGTGCATTATCCTGCTGGAAGTAGCCATCAGAGGATGGGTACATGGTGGTCATAAAGGGATGGACATGGTCAGAAACAATGCTCAGATAGGCCGTGGCACTTAAACAATGCCCAATTGGCACTTAAGGGGCCTAAAGTGTGCCAAGAAAACATCCCCCACACCATTACACCACCACCACCAGCCTGCACAGTGGTAACAAGGCATGATGGATCCATGTTCTCATTCTGTTTACGCCAAATTCTGACTCTACCATCTGATGACACAGTTATTTTTATTATTGCGAAGTGAGATGAATAAAGCGTGTCTGGAGAAGGGAAGTTTCGTTTATCAAGTTAGTCAGTGATTTTAGCAACACAGGTTCAAATCCCGGGTTGTCTCTGGAGGGGCTTGGGGTAGTTCTGTATAGCTTATGGGGGTTGAAAATAAAGGTGTGAATCTCTTGCTCTTTCATATGGACAATGTCTGATGAAGGTTTCAAACTTGCAGAGCAGGTTTAGGCAAAGTGTTTTGATGCCTCGTTGGGTTTGGCTTTTACAATTTTTGTAACTGCATAGGCCTAAAGAATATAATATGTTTTTGCTTTAATCGCAGGAGAGATGAGGTGCTTCTGAGAGAGAGACAAAAAACTGGCGAAAGAGATATGCATCTGCAAAAGAGACAAAAACTTTTGTTCTTAATGTAGGCCTATAGCCTATGCTACTTTGTACTATTTTCAGTTTTAATTACGCAGCAACGCTGCAGTAGTTTTGGCAATACAAATGGAAAATATATTGCGACATTAAAAATATATTGAAACAACATTTTGTAGACTTTCTGTGATTTACAATGCACAAACCAGAAGCAACAATATCTGCAGAATGGAGAAGGGTTGACCATTCTCAAAATTTTCGCTTTTGTGTTTCAGAGGAAAAATCAATGATAAGGCATCTCCATTACGGACTGTTCTTTAAGCAGAATTTATGCAAACGTGTATAAAATGCTTTAAAAACTTTAACAGAGATGTCTAGAGGGTATTTAATAGGTCTGCCCCCAACGTAAGATTTTTCTAGTTACTAGTAGTCCTTAATTTAAGTCATTACTCAACTAATGGCACGTTTATATTAAATTAACACAGTCTAATCAATAATGAGCCTTAATATATTAATATAATATAATATAATATAATATAATATAATATAATATAATATAATATAATATAATATATAATATATCAAGCACACGCATTAAGTTTGCCACAAAGCACAGGCAGAAGTAGCCTAATAATTGTGAAAAAGGAGACATTTTAATTATTTATTAATAAACTAATGTTTTCTTGTCAGCTGCAAGATGAAATTCATGGTGCTGACTCTCATCTCCACAGGATGTGCATAAACAGGGAGTATTTGCTTTCATTTTGAATTGGTTCGTTTAAAAGTAGACAATTCAAAAACAGAAAAGAAAGGAAAAAAAGAAGAAAAAAATGATCGCGAGGGCGCCTTCCTGTCATGCATGTGCATCAATAATTTTCTGCACAAACATTTGAATATGAATAGAAAAAGAGCACATTTCCTTTAGGTTACAGTATGGGATCCGCATTAAAAATAAATCTTCACAAGTCTACAACCGAGACAGATACAGTTATAACCTGTAAATTAAAGGTTATTCAATGTTTTAAAATGATCAAACGGCTGATGCTGCTCCAATTCGTTGATTTTGATTGTTTTAATAAATCTCTTTTAAAATAAGTAATAAAGATACAAAGCAGGTTAAGTTAGATATTATTGTACAAATAATTATAAATTGCTATAGACTGCAAATAAGATTGCAGTTTCACATTTTGCATATGCATTACAAAGTTAATTATTTTTTACATGCAATGATACAAAATAAAACCAAAAAAGATTTGTAACGAAGAAAAAAATATGTAGACAAATAAGAATAAATATTGTGCGTCGCACTCAGCTTCATGTGCTGACATTGACATGTGTACTTTTAAACTAAGCAAGTGCTACCAAAAACAAATATTCTGTGATAAAGTAATCCATATGAAACCAACGCGATGTCCGTCTTTCACGTCTCCCTTCATTATATCTAATGCGACCACGCCTACGCGCCAAGTGCGCTATTGAGATTATAATGTTCCACGTGAAGCTCGCGCCGCTAAACGCCCCATAACAACAAATAAAGCAGCGAGTTTTTTAACATTTTACTTTGCACTTCGTGCTGAGAGGAATGAGACTGAATTCACCGCAGAAAAGACTTGCTGTGACAAATAAGAAAGAATTCACCCCAAGAACCTTTGGATTATTGATGCAGCGGCTTGATCAAGCAGAGATCCTAAACATGAGTAAGTCTTTTTTTTATTATTCTACTTGTATTAGTTTTCACATGACCTGTACACATTTTACTTGTTAGACTTTTTTCAAACTTTAATTCCTGACTAAATGTATAATCAAGTGAAACATTATAAAGTTTCATTCACAGCATCTAAATGTATAGGCCCACAAATATCAGGGCATGTCAAAACTTCTCAAGGCCCCCAAAACACCCTCAGGCCCCAGAGGGTTAAATGCGGCTGCATTTTTTTTTTGTTTGTTTTTTTTTTATTTAGTTTTAATTAAATTGTATGAAACCTAGTAAAGAGGGCTCCCTTTAAATCACTGAAGCTGTCAATTAAGGAAGCTCTTTTTTACATTGTGTGCACTTTGTTGATTATAATGGGAGAACTTGAGTTTAAACGTGAGGACATTTTATTAATCCATCCATTCTTTTCAGTTTCAATGATTTAGCTAAATTGTGGCCAGGTTTAATTTATTTGTTTCTTGTTTCAGTTTAACCTAAATAATGGGAGCGAAATTATTCCCTCACGTATTACTAAAATGATGGAAATAATTTTTAAAATGGGCAACAATTTTTTAATCAGTGTACAGACAGATATCTTTTCCCCAAGTAGTTATCTTTCAAAATAAATGACAGGTAACGAATAACAAAGTATGTGGGTGCTTTATTCTGTTTTATTCATTCTAAGAAACGAACATAACTTTAGTAGGCTACTAAAGTTTCATCTGTGAATAATAAATATTTTAATTACAGTGTTTTTCTTTAATTTTCCTCTGACCGCAGCCATCAAATGTAGTACACCAGTGAGGCAAAGCTGACGGCTATTTGCGAAAATGTGCTTTGATGCGTTTGTTTGATAACTTCGGTCAAAAGCAGCAAATGCACTTTGCAAACGCGGCGGCAACAGCGCTCGCGGCGGTAGAAAGCACACTCTGGTTGGCCACCTACAGTATGACACATGACTCTATGAGCTGTATGATGTTTCTGACATATTAGAGTACATGGCACAAAAAAATGTTATGAAAACATTTTTTTTCCATTTGTCCACAAATAACTCAGCACTACTTAGGAGTTAATCAAAGTGGCTACATGTATTGTAAAGGTCAGACCCCAAGCTATATAAAAGATAAAATACACAGAAAAATTCTAGGTTTTATATTCTGCTTGCCAAATGACTGCTTGGGCTCATTTTAATCAGGAGAATTTTCTGAAAATGATGACGTGCGGTGTTTTTTTTAAGCTCTATGCATGTTTCATGAAGTTACGAGCTAAAACAGCACAGGACTCCAAACTCTGATTTTTTTGCTAAGCTAAATGTCCCAATTCTGTTTTATGTGTTATAGCTCTAAGTTCTATGAGTGATATCTTCAGATCTGAATGATGGATTATGGTGAGTTTGGGCTCCTTTTAATCAAATGATGATGTGCGATTTTCTATGATATAAGCATATTTTATAAAGTTACAACGAAAATGCTACATGACAGCTACCTTAGCTACCTTAGCCCATGCCGACTATAGTATAAATAGGCGCTGGGAGAACACGTCATTCTCTTCTTCGTCTTCACTGACTGGTTTGTTTGAAGCATGCATTTCCAGGGTAAGAATGATTCCTATTCCTATCATTATGGTGAGCACTAGCAAGGTGTTTAGAGGATGTGTGCATCCGTGTCATCGTTATTTGACACCTGATGACATACACGATCTCTGCGTCTTTTGTTTGGGTGAAGAGCACGCACGCGATGTCCTCGAGGGGGCAATCTGCGTTCGCCGAGAGTTTTTTTCATTGAGAAAGCTCCGCTCTCATTTGTCTCTTTTTTCGAGGAAAGAGGGGCAGCCATCTGCTCCCCGTGGTTCAGGACCCACCGCTGCTGAGGCACGGAGAAGAATGAGCTTGTGGGGATCGCAGGTGGATCTGGCCAATGAATTTAAAGAGGGGCTTTCCGTCTCATGCTCGTGGGCTGTGGACGAGAGTGAGCCGCTGCAGGATCATGTTATTTCATTAACACCATCTGATCCAGGAGCCAGTGCCCTGCTAGGTTCAGCCCAGGAAGAGCAGGAGATGTTTGATGAGGGTGAAGAAGCTGAGGCAGAGCCTTCTCAATCCTCTTGCCCTGTGTATGATAAGCTTTTGGAGGTTATGGATCGCGCCACGCTGGCTAGCTATCTCTATGGGTGAGACATCCACTCTTAAGATTCCCTTCTTGCCATCTAAGCCCCTTCAGGATACATCTCGCTTAAACGGCAGGGCATACGCAGCAGCAGGTCAGGCTGTTTCTTTGTTGCACGTGATGGCGGTGCTTCAGGCGTATCAGGCTGATCTACTGAAAGACCTGGATAAAGGTGAGGGCCTTTTTCCTGATGAGGTAGCTGAGTTGTGCCGCACCACAGATCTCGCTCTCCATGCTACTAAGCAGGCCACCTCTGCTATCAGCAGGTCCATGGCGGCGATGATGGTAACAGAGAGACATCTGTAGGTGAACCTGGCAGATATTGGGAAGAGAGGCGCTTTCTTCTCAATGCACCGGTTTTGCCTTCCAAACTTTTTGGTACCTCCGTCGAGATGGTGGCTGAGAAGTTCAGGGGGGTGAAGGCGGGCTCAGCGATCTTCAAATTCTTCATTCCATGAAGGTCCAGGTCTGAGCCTGAACAACCCAGGGGTCCTGGCCCATCTCGGTCAGAGGATCAGTGATGGGCACAGAAGGCTGGTGTTGGGCTGATGAGGTCCAGACGAGGCGTCAGCGCTTTCATCCAGATCAGAGTGATACTTGAGTATCCACTCATTTCCCTCGGGGGGTTTAACACCTGCCCTTTTCTTCCCCTTCCTAATAACCCCTGTAAACCACCATCTTTCCACCTGACCAAGGTTAGGTAGGAACTTCCTGCATTACAGTCACCTATGCTGGACCTATGATGTTTTGGTTGGTTCTATGGGTTCATAGTAACCCCCTTACTGATGGTCCATTCTCTCCCTTTCTGAGGAGTTGGATTCCACGCTCCGTGGGCTGTTCTCATGGTAGCGTTGGGCAGTGGTCCCCTTTATTAAAGGGTTGCCTATGAGCACGCTACTCATTTCTGAATTCAAAGTTCTCCTCTCACATGGGAGTTAAGTTCTCTTTTTTTCCCAGGGCACCTGAAACCAGCAGCATTAAGCCCCTTTCACACTGTGATTCCGGAAATACACAGGTTATGTGTCCTGGCAATTGTTCCCGGGTCTCTAGATTTTGCCCCTTTTCACACTGCCATTGATTACCCAGAATATATGCGTGAGTTCACACAAAACCCGTAAAGGTCCTGTAAAGACACGTGACATCAGGATGTTACATGTAATGTACGAGTCGAAAACGCTAGGCACGTTAACTTTCACTGAAGCTGCCGAACAATCTCAGCGGCATCACTACGACACACCCTTTATGGCATTAGTTCTGGCTTTTGTTCACACAGCGCTCGTTCCGGGACTTAACCCGGCAATGTTACTAGGTCCCCGACCCGGGATCAATCCCGGAATCAATCCCGAGACATGTTTGTATTCACACAGAAGGCGACCCGGCAATGTTCCGACAATTTTCCGGGTCCAACGTACAGTGTGAAAGGGCCTTTAGATAAACTAGGCCCTCCCTCTGCCTCCCTGATCCGCGGAGTTTTTTTGGCTAAGCTTTCAGTACACTTACCTTCTGATCTCTAACGATCATGCTGTAGGTCAAGCCCCCCTCTCGACTGAGAGCTGGGTGTGTGGCTCCCTTAGCTAGGTATTTCACTGCTTGCCATTCCAGCATTATACCATGGATTGAATTGATAACTTCTCCAATATATTGTCTTAGGATGCACCATTTCCATCTATGGGCTGCTCTTACAGAGTGCCATGAGAGCCCCTAAGAACAGTATTTCTAAAATCCATGTTATGGTAAGTGTGCACGTGTAGTCTTGTACACTTTCTAAAATCCACACTGTGGTATGTTCGCATGCTAGTACTTTTTGCGTTCTTTCTAAAAATCCTGTTTGGTAAGGGCTACAGCTCCATGCCCTTTCTTGAGTTGGTTAAAGCCCCGGTTCCACCTTGGGCACCACTCCACCTATATATCCTCTGGATACCTACTTTAACAGGGTGTTGCTACTAGGGATCTGTTGAGACAGTTTCTTCAGCAAGCTCATGTAGAGTAAGTGGTAACCCCTGTGTGACAGGCCAAGACTTAGTATGATACTAGGCTCTTGGTCATTTCCCCTTAAAGGAATCTATTCCTGATTCCAATCCTTGAGCTCTACCCCCGGCCCCAGGAGTCTGGCCCTAACAGGTAAGTTTTGGGTATGTAGCCTAGGCCTTTGGCCATAGGGGATAAGGTCACGGACAGCCGTCTTACGTCCCAGGGGCAACTCCCAAGGCTATGGTAGAGTTGGTACTTAGTGCTCACCATGGTTTCTGGCATGCACTCCCCTCAGCATGGTGGCGTGGGTATACCGTTCACCATAGTGACCCCTAGAGGACGCAGTTCGAAGTTCCCTTGAAAGGGAACGTCTCAGGTTATGTATGTAACCATGGTTCCCTGAGTAGGGAACGAGACACTGCGTCCTCTAGGCTTTCTGCCATGCTTCGGACGTAAGCTTCAGATGAAGAAGGGAATGACGTGTTCTCCCGGTGCCTATTTATACTATAGTCGCACCAGTAGTGATGTCACGGGCTGTCGCCGGACAACATGTTGTTGGTGTTTTTTGAATGTATGCTTCAGACACGGGTCACGAAGAGGCATTCTCCATAGGAAGCACTAGAGGACGCAGTGTCTCATTCCCTACTTAGGAAACCATGGTTACATACGTAACCTGAGACAATTTTTTTGCTAAGCTACATGCCGCCTGTGCAGTTTTATGTGTGTTATAAATTCTTTAGGCTTATATTTAGATATAAATGACTGATAACAGTGATTTTGGGCTCTTTTTTAATCAGGAGAATCTACTCTAAAAAACTGGTATCGATTTTTTTTATGAAGTTACAAGCAAAATAGTGACATCTATATATTTTTTTCATATGGATCTTGGGGTGACTTCTTGTACAAAAACTCGCTCCAGTTTATTCAAAGCCCCAAACAATTATACTTGTTTCATTCTACTTGATGGGACCTTTCAAATGACATATGACACATGATCATCTGAGCTGTATGATGTTTTTGACACATTAAGCCCGATTAGGACGGTAATTGTTTCTCATATGGATTCGGATGGCGATTTATTCACAGTGGAGGAGTGAGTTCTGTGATCCTACCGGATCCTACCTGGGAACTCACTGCTCACGTGGCAAGTCACATGATTGTCTGCTGTAAATAAAATATATTTAATTTTGCTGTAAATAAAATTTATTTTATTTACAAATTTATTCTTATTAGTTTGTGTAAAATGTATTTAAAAATATTTATTATTATGTAAAATGTATTCTTATCATTCCAAGCATATTTTATAATATATAAATTATATAATATATAATCCTATTCATTATTTTATCATTTAAATTTCCTGTTAAAAAATAGGAAATAGACACACTATAGTTGTATTTAATTATCTTATATTATAAATATTTGTTTATAATAATACACATTTTAAAATTGCATTGCATACCTGCTGCTGCCATAATAAAGACCCATTTCAAATGTTTATGTGCTTTTCTTCTCTTTCTGCTGCTAGTCGTTGTGGTGGAGCAGTTATGAAGTACTGTTATTTTAAATGCTTTACAGCATTTCAGAAATAAATATGTATGCAAATTACACGGAAGTACAATGTTACCTTACGGTCTTCGGGAGTGCTCAAAATGGGTTTAAACTGATTTTTGAAACGATTTCTTCTCGTAAACTAAGAGATGTGCATTCAGATGGTAATTAAATTACTACACAACCTTGGTGTTTGTCAAAAAAAAAAAAACAGTAGGTAATTCGGCTGGGTGGTGAGAAAAAAACACCCTGGATTTGGACAGCATTAAAATCACCAACTATCCCCTGTAAATGGTGAAAATCACTTACATCCCCCAGAAACAATTACCGTCGAATAGGGCTTTAGAGTAAATGGCATAAAAAAAATAAATAAATAAATAAATAAAAACAGTTTAGAGGGACTGCTCAGTGCTCAGCGCAATTACATTCATTAAAAAGCTGAGATTCTAAGCTTTAAAATTATACTTAATTTTTGTTATTCCATTCAGGGGTTGCTTAGTAATTTGATTATGAATTTTTTCATGCGGGAACACCTCGGGCTAAAAAGGGTTAAACATGAAAAGACTGTGTTGTGTATTAAGTAAGAATGTTCATTCATGTCTGCTGCGAAACTTTTAAAAACATTTATGCCTGCCAAACATGTTTATTGGCCTCAAAGTCCTGGAGGAATTTTTTACCGTTCCAAAAGCTCATCAGGCAAGATAGCAGTTGCGTAAAAGATAAGAGGACACAGGTCAATCCATTACCTGCCAGTCCATTGACACCTATCAAGCCTGCAGAACTAGCAACACTGACCAGATGTCCATGGTTCTTATCTGTCATGGCAGGCAGAAATGCTTTATAAGTCTAAAACAGAGGCATAAACAAAAATGAGCACTTAGACAGAATAGCAGCTTAAAAAATAAATAAATAAATAAATAAATAAATAAATAAATATTCAGAAAAACGACCATTCAATTTTTGATAGAGAGAAAAAATATTAAGAAAATATTTCAAGCCTACCCAAAAGTGGGACATTGCATTAACTCTGAGTGTCTTCTCAACAAGTGCGTCAGGAGTGTCCATGAACCTCTTACCACTGACAATGCCAGCATTGTTTATTAGTATGGTGACATCGCCAATTTCACTTTTTACCTAAAAGTGGACAAATAATCAATACGAGTTAAATAATTTGGTATATAAAGTTCTCAAATTAACTGTTTGTTAAAGTTAAATGTCATCATGTAAATTTCATTATATTATAATTTACCATAAACTGGCAAACAATAAACTATTTATAAGACACAAATTTGTGTGTCTTACAATATTATTTTAATGTATTATCTTAATTATTTATATATATTTATTGTTAACTTATCAAACAGTTTTACTGTTTAATGTAGCCTACATTGTTATTCTTCTCATTATTTTCCTATAGTGGCTAATGAACCTCAAGTCTCGCACATTCGCAAAAAAAATGGCTTACTTCGGCATTGAAAAATAAGGTGGATAGTTCATTGGTCATTATGCAAATATATATGACAGCAGAATGCCATGACTGACCAATGAGAATTTTGTGGGAGTTGTGTAAACTAGACGTATTTACATGTGTTTTGTGTTGATTTTTCAACTTCAGTGCAGTCAGTTTCTGTTGTTAGGAAAAAAAGATCTTACAATAATCAGTACAATACAGAGTATGATTTACACTATTATGAGTGACAGTATGAATGACAAGATATCTTGATACTATGTTCTATTA
This sequence comes from Cyprinus carpio, assembly GCF_018340385.1. Lineage (NCBI taxonomy): Eukaryota > Metazoa > Chordata > Actinopteri > Cypriniformes > Cyprinidae > Cyprinus > Cyprinus carpio. Next base: position 13,835 of record NW_024873933.1, read on the forward strand.
AAATAAATATAGACCTATTCTTTAAGAACACAGTAAATTATCTTTGATAAGTGTATGGAGCCTGTGGAGGCAGAAATCACTAAGCATTCATGAAAGTCTGAATAAAATTTGTCATTGCGTCTTGCTTACCTACAGAAGTTGTCAAATGATTAATGAATCTGAATGAGACTTTTTAGTGAAAAGAAAATCAAAAATATTCAGGAGTGATTTGGATGGATTTCATCAGTGTCCCACAAATGTTCAGAATTCATCATCTATCTATCTGTCTATCTATCTATCTATCTATCTATCTATCTATCTATCTATAAGAGAGTTACAAGTGAGTTTAAAGGTGATGCAGAGATGTATTCCAATGCCTTCTATAATGAGTAATGTTATAATAAAATTATATTGTCTACAATATACAACTCAACAGATCACTCAAACTATATTCAGCAAAGCAATCAGAACACTTATGGTTTTAAATTAAATACTCGTCATTCCAGAAAAGAAAGAAAAAAAAACAGCTCACAACAACAGGTTTAAACCGGCTTACCTGATCTGCCACTTGGTAGACCACTTCTCTATCACTGCAGTCGCACTGGTAGTAATGTACCCTTGATGGTCCTTTTTCTTTAACCTGCTTTGCAGTTTCCTTCAAACCATCCACATTAATGTCCCAAAGCACCAGTGAGACGTCCAGTGGGGCAAACTCGAGGGCCATCAGTCTGCCAATACCACTACCTGCCCCAGTAATGAGCACAATCTCCCCAGACACGTCTTTCTTTCTCTGAGGAACGATTAATTTTATGAAGGCTTCCATGTGATAGTAGATGGTTAACACTATCAACCGAAGAGTCTCCAAGAGAAAGTTCATTTTGAGATTTGCAGGTGACCTTATGAATATGACACAGAAAGAACAGTTTATCACAGTGTGACAAAGACTGCGGAAAACCAGAGTGCTCAGAAACATGCTGATTAAAAAGATAACTTAAGTAGAAACTGTTTAGTGAGAGAGAGAGAGAGAGAGAGAGAGAGAGAGAGAGAGAGAGAGAACGCAAATATAAATCTAAAGCAGGTCTATTAAAGATTGCAACAAGGTTTACCTTCTTGTGTGAGATACAAAGTTCCCGGATGGTGGGTTGTTCTCGTTCAGATCGCAGTCGGTAAATAAATATTTGTCCTTCAAATTAACATGAACCAAAGACGACTAACGTTAGGACTCGCACAAACTGACGTTTACTATCCTCTTCAAACTTGTGGAGAGACTATAGACGGACGCCAAACACACTATTTCACTAATAATGGTTAACTAGATTTTACCTAGTTCAGACAGCGAAGTAGATCTACGGGATAGTGATGTTCGGTTCTTGAACGAAACATTCTTTTGAGCCGGTTCGCATGAACTAACCGGTCGAGGCGGTTCAAAAATTGAACTGAATCGAACTTTAGTTCCGGGTTGATGACGCAGGACGCACAGCCGAAGTAAGTTACCACGTCCAACTCAAAGAACCGGTTCAACCAGAGCAAAGCTCCCGACCTATGTAGCCTATGGATAGATTTCCTTGAAAACAACAACAGTCACGCAGGTGTAATACTATTATTAATGATTTTTGTTATTAATGATCTCCTTTCTCTGTTGGATGCTTACAGGTTTTTGCATGCTAAAGCTTGTTCATATTCTTGGTTTAGTGCGGTTCTCAAGAAAATCGCATATAAGATTATCTGACTTAATGTCTCCTTTTATTAAGTCCAGTGATATCTGTCATGCTCCTCTCACAGATCATGCTTTTATCATCTTATTTAATCTAATTCTGGTGTTGGTTGTCCTAGAAACCCTGGATACTGGAAACTAAATTCTTCCTTATTAAGACTAAGAATATTATTGAATAATTTAAAGGAAAACCATCACTTTCAATAGCTTCAAATTGAGAGTTGTTCAAATATGAGTGTAGAAAATGTTCTATTCGATTCAGTAAACAATTGGCAAATTCAAAGAAAAGAAAAGAGGAAAAGTTAAAAGAATATCTTCTTTATACATTGAGGGTAGTTTAGTTACGCATACGGAAAGGTAATATATTCACATATATGTGAAGCACTTCTAAATATATTGAAATATATTTTGAAAATATATTTTAAAAATACATATGTTGCGTGTGTGTGTTACATTATATTCATGCCTCAAATAACTTTTAAACAATGTGTTTTTGCAATGCAGCAATGCATTTTGTTTCTACACTATGTTTACCATTTTTTAAAGCTATTATTTTATTATATTATATTATATTATATTATTATATATTATATTATATTATATTATATTTATTATAGATCCTATATTCTAATTCTATTTAGGCCTACTATCAACTTAAACAATATGTTATCAAGTGTCAGGACAAGTTTATAATTTTATGTACTATGTAAACGCTGTGTAATGTGTTTGATGGGCGCGCGCGTTGAACATTCGAGGGCGAATTTAAACTGGAGAGGAGGGAGTTACCATGGAAACGGGGCGGCAACTCAGCTGACAAGTAGCAAATCTCTCCGTCTCTAACTGATGTTTTTACTGCTTTCAGGTAATTTTAGTCCATAAAATTACACAATTACTACATACAACTTTTCCTGACACTTTCTTACATGTAACTGACACGCTTCTGTTGAATATTTACTTTACAGAAATGGTTCAGTGTCATGGGAATAAGTCTGTTAGCATCACAACCGTGAGCTAACAGAGGCTAACTATAAGAGGTAAGCTAGCTATAGATTTGAGCTCTTATTTATGAAAGTTTGGGATTTTATTCACATATTATGTGTATATGAGTTTTTTTATAGCGTTGTAAATGTTTTGTTGGCAATTTGTTAATGGATGAATTAAAAAAAAAGCTAATTAATTTAACCGTTCTGTATAATATGGTATCATCCTGTATTTAAGGCTTTAAAGAAGCATTATGAAAGCTGTATTGAACGCAGTTTGTCCCGTATTTAAGGCATATGCCGTATGACCACCTAGACCATACGAATACCAAACTCTAAGCTGAGAATCTATTTTTCTTTTTTGACAAGTGCTTGATTTGTGAGCATAGCCGTTCGAGGGAGGCTTTAAGACCAAGCGGAATCCTCTGCCGGCTGCTCGCTCCCGTTTCAAAGCGAGCGGGTCTCGCGCTAACGGAGTTAGGTTTTTTAACGTCCGCGTTTCGACTTCAGCTAACGTTAATCAGTTTGGGAGAATGCAAACAACTTGATTCCAACATCCAGCCATGCAAGAAAACGTGCATTTTACCTGAGGGAAGACAGAATCAATAAGGAAAGTCGTCTTTCTTTAAATGTAGGTAATGTTGTTAAATACCTAGATGAAACAATTTATATTTAAATAACTTACAGCGTACTCTTAACCTTGAATATCATTCTTAAACAACAAAACGACCAATGAAGTGTCAAGCACCCAAAGCAGTCCATTCATTCTAAAGTTATCCTTAATTGAAAAATAAGCATTTCCATTTGTACTGTAGTAGGCCTACTGTATAGCTATGACACACACGCAAATCAGAGTCAGAAAGAGCTTTATTGTCAAGTATGTTTGCACATACAAGGAATTTGTTTTAGTGTCACAAGCTTCGAGAACAGAGTCAACAACAACAACACAGATAATAAAAAAAATAGTATTGTTGTAGTATTGTTGTTGATTATTAATTTTTTGATATAATAAAAAAAAATTTTTTTTTTGTGATATAGTATATTTTTGATTTAACATAACAGTTTTATATTTTAATATACTTTAAAATATAATTGATTCCTGTAAAGCCATGCTAAATTTTCAGCATCATTATGATCCTTCAGAAATCATTAATTTATGCTGATTTATTATCAGTGTTGGAAACAGTTGTGCTGCTTAATATTTTTCGGGACCTGTGATATTATTTAAGGATTCTTTGATAAATAAAAAGTATAAATAACAATATTTATTCAAAATATATTTTGTGTGTGTGTGTGTGTTAAATATACACTACTGTTTGGTCAGTACATTTCTTTTTTTTTTTTAAAGAAACTTTTAGAAAACTTTTATTCAGCAAGGATTAAGGTGTTAAATGGATAAAAAGTGATACTGTTAGAATATTGTCAAAATTTCTATTTTGAATAAATTCTGTTGTTTTTAACTTTTTATTTTATTTATGGAACACAGGTTCCAAAAATATTAAGCAGCACAACAGCTGATAATATTATCAACACTGATAATAACTCAGCATATTATAATGATGTTCTGAGTAATGATGCTGAAAATACAGTGCTGCGTCACAGAAGTAAATTAATAAAAATGATATTTAAAAGTATAATAAGAAAGGAAACCAATATTAGAAATTGCAATAATATTTCACAATATTACTATTTTTGTGTATTTTTGATCAACTAAATACAACTTTGATGAGCATAAGAGACTCCATTAAAAAACATTACAAATCTAAACGATATATACCCATTTATATATATATATATATATATATATATTTTTTTTTTTGTATGTGTGCATACAATATATTTCACCTATATCATCAAATATCTTTAAAACCTAAAAACGTAATTTCTGTTTTCTTAAGATTTTTTGTATGTTCTGTACATTATTCTTTCTCTTTTCTGCATTTCACCTCTGCTGTAGTTTATTTCTAATAAATCTGACATTGTTTATTTTCCTATATTCTTCCATGCTGATGACCGTGCAGCAGAGTTGGAGTGGACCTCTTGTTGAAGAACTTCTCCAGGCACTATGAACCATCTGACTAGTAAAGAAAAACCTCAAACATTCAGAAGTTTTATCAGATATTAAAAATATATGTCAAAATAATATCAAATATATTTTTTGAGTCCTGTATGTCTTACAAGGCCATCCTGTTTAAGCACTGCACTGAGGACACTACAACCAGAGAGGTACAACATAATTTAAAATGAGACACAGATGATAATAAAAAAGTGCTTTGAAATGAAAATGAATACTGGTAAGACAGCACCGAGTACTGTGACTGTGCCTCACTTCAAAGTGAAACAGTCTGTAATGGTCATCTGCCATGCCAGATCGATGGTGAAGGTGGGAATTATAAGTATTTTATAAACTTTAAATGTAGTAAAGTGTTTGTTCAAGTAGACTTTGTTGCTTGTGGAAACCTCACACAAGCCTGAAAGGTGCTTTTAAACCTAAAATCTTATTTGCACTCTTGAAAACTGTTCACCAAAGACTAAATTTCAGTCCAGCAGAATTTTCTGCACACTTCACCACCAAGATCAAATGAGCATTGTGAATGTAAAAGCTTCACATTACATTTATAACCACCATTGTTAATATTTGAATTATATTGAAATTATATTATGCCTTGATAGTGGACAATACCGGATTTTTTGACCAAACATATTTAGGGTTCAGATCGCGCTATACGTGGAGAATAATGCACATTTTAAAAAAAAAAAAAAAAAGGCATTTATCAGTTTTTGCAAATGAACTTTTCACACTTGCCATACTCCAACAGTGTGAACGCACTGACCAAACAAAACAAAATTGGTGGCAGTGTGAAATGACCATAATGCTGTTTGTTAGGTGTGAGATTCATTAAACTTGGTTTGCTATAATACATCTATTCAGAAGTGCACCAGTGTGAATCATAATTTCCCCCACATTTGCTGTATATCCATAAAGTCATATCTATTGCCGCGTTTCCGCCGAAATTACCTGGAACAATTGTACCAGGAACTTTTTTCCCCAGGAACTATTTTCCCTCACAGACCTGTTGCTTTCAGCGTTTCCACCGCGGTCTAAAGTACCGTGAAGATTAGGCAAATAGTCTGGTGACGTAAGCCTGCGCGTGTTTCTCAATACAGAGTATGCAAGTTTTGGACTTGCATCCTCGGTAGTTCGGACCTTGCGAGTTCGACTCGGGAGTGTGATCTCCCGTGGATGAAACGACGCAAGTCTGGTAATTCTGCAAACAACAGCGTACTTAACATCAGTCAGCTCGCCTTGGCTACTGCAATTTTCCTCACTGTATATGTACAATAAGATGAAATAGGCTATGATATCAAATACCACTGCCTCCTTTCGTTTTCATTTAAACATAATAATAGCCGCAGAAATGTACTTTGTTTAGGGAAATGTGTATATATATACAGCCTACAATACAATGAAATGAAATATTATATCAATTTCCTTTTTATTTTCATTTTAAAGGGTTAGTTCAGCCAAAAATTAAAATTATGTCATTAATGACTCACCCTCATGTCGTTCCAAACCCGTAAGACCTCCGTTCATCTTCGGAAAAACAGTTTAAGATATTTTAGATTTAGTCCAAGAGCTTTCAGTCCCTCCATTGAAAATGTATGTACGGTATACTGTCCACGTCCAGAAAGGTAATAAAAACATCATCAAAGTAGTCCATGTGACATCAGAGGGTCAGTTAGAATTTGTTGAAGCATCGAAAATACATTTTGGTCCAAAAATAACGGCTTTATTCAGGATTGTCTTCTCTTCCGGGTCTGTTGTGAGCGCGACTGCTGTGGCTGTTGACGTAGGACGCTGCTGACATGTTTTCTGGTGTGCCCAATAACAAAGATAACACGTCAGCAGCGTCGTACGTCAACTGTCACAGCAGTCAGTCGCACAATTGAATGAAGACCAAAGATTACCTGTTAGATTTACACAAAACTGATTATATTTTAAGTTTAACCACTAAAGAGACATCAGAGCCAGCGGCACATATCAGAAGGACTAGCCGAGTTGAGACTGCTCTAGGCGGATACATGAGCAATGAGCTCCCACTGATCACGTGGAGCTGACCGTAATCCGAAATCGTCCGAAATCGGTGAAACACATTTTTAAATAGGCGCTGTCTTTATAAATAAACCACAGATTTGAGTTTTCAACAACTACGTTCTCGCCTGAAATACTTTTAAAACTACATTTCATGATACAATAACAGTAATATTTTGAAAATTATCCGAATAAATGGTGGTTGGAAATCACAATGCTGCGTGAACTCAACCAATCATCAATGTGTTTAGCGCGCTCAAAGTCCCGCCCCCCGAAAGTTCCGGACCTTTGAAAAAGTACTACCTCGTGAGCAGGGACTTTCTGAGGGGCATTTTTTTCTACCCGGAACTTTATTTAGATCCTGGTTCCTGCTGTGGAAACACACCGAGTACAGCCCAAAAGTCCCTAGTCCTGGATAAAGTTCCAGCGGTGGAAACGCGGCTTATGTCCCTAGTCTTCTTTCAGTGATTAAGATAATTTTTTTATGACGCACACAAGTTTCGGAGCATTGTGTAAACGTGATTGAAAAACGGTTGAGGTCGTATTTATTTTTTTAATGTGTGAAAATAATCTGGAAACTCTAGTGTGCAGTGACCTTAAGGGTTAAGGTCTTGACCAGAATCATGTCAAGTAACAACTGACTAAGTCCTAGTCTTCTTTCAGTGATTAAGGTTTTTTTTTTTGTTTTGCAGATGCTGTCATGAAACGCCATGAAAAGGCAACTGCTGGACACCTGGGACAGGCCATCAATTCCAAGTTGGCGGAACTGAGGTTTCAACTGAAGAAAAAGGAGAGCCTGTTAGAGTTTAGAGTTGTCTAATAGAGAGGGTGAAGGAAGAACATCCAAACCCTGCCCCTGCTTCCTTTTTTTATGGATTTATATAATGGTGTTTTTTCGTAAAGTAAAGAGAGTGGCAAAATTAACATGACCCTACTTTGATGTTTTGTTCTACAAATTAAACCACACACACACTCCAACAACACCAATTTTGATACAATTTGCATTTGCAAGAATTTTTTTTTTAATTTTGCCACTGCCTTTACTTTACGAAAAAAAAACACCATTATATAAATCCATAAAATCTTGAAGAAATCAGGGGCAGGGTTTGGATGTTCTTCTTTCACCCTCTCTATAAGACAACTCTAAAATTGTTTTTTTTTTTAACAGACTTTATTTAATTAATTAAAAAAAAAAAAAAAAAAAAAACTTCTCCAAGAATTACTTTTCAGGTTTTAGCATCATCCTTTAGTATTCATAATAGCAATTTCAGTAAAGTTGCTGGTTTGATTTATGTTTTAACTGTGCAGTTTATGTGCATTCTGTTCTTTTGCCAATGTCAATAATATTTTTATTTTTCTATAGTAGGTGTTATGTCATCTGAATATACTGCTCATTTTTGCAAGTGAATTTATACTGTCACAGTTTTTAAGTTGCATTGTCTGGGGATTTGTAAATTTTTTTCAGTCTCCAATTTCTGTTCAGTATTTGAATGTTTAAATTCATATATATACATATTACATTTCAGTACATGTGTGTGTGTATATATATATATATATATATATATATTATATATATATATATATTATAGATATATATATATATATATATATATATATATACACAGGTACTGAAATGTAATATGTTGAACAAATATTAGAAATTAATACATAGACATATATTGCAAATTATATATTTTACATAGTCCTGATATCTAAATGTATTTACATATATGGGAATAAATATATGTAATGATATTTACACATATATAAATGTAATATATTTACACATGTACTGAATGTAATTTTTAACAAATATTAAAAATATATGGGAAATAAAATATATGTAAATATTTTCCAATAAAATATATTTACATACAAATGGTTTTAATATATGTGGAAAATATTAAAAAGCGGCCAAAATCAAATATTTAAATATGTTTTATAAAATATATGTAAATATATTTTTAAACATATTACAAAAATATATTTTCTTCTATTTAAATTAATAAGATATTTCAATATATAAAAATGTATTTATTTTAAATATATTTTGATCTATGTGACTTCTGTATGGGTACAGTTGAAGCCAGAGTTTCTTATTTTGTTTCCAGTTTTTACTCAAAGTTCTATACTTCTACATATTAAGCCTCAATTGTTCTGATAGCTTTTTGAGAGGGTTCAGGCATTCACACTTATTATAGAGTGATGATAATATGTGTTCTTGTGAAATGGATCAATGGACGAGTTTGGATGTTATTATTCGTAAAATGTCCCAGATGGACTGCCTTTTGAATTCAGAGACAGGACCTTTTTTGGGCAAGAAATAAAAGAGTTTGTTTTAGAAGTGTTCAAAGACTGTGTACAGAAAGGTGAATTGGCTGAGTCTATGAAGCAGGGGTTAATAATTTTAATTCCAAAACCTAACAAAGATTCCATGTATTTAGATAATTGGCACCCGATTACTTAAAGGGATACTCCACCCCAAAATGACAATTTTGTCATTAATCACTTACCCGCATGCCGTTCCAAACCGGTAAAATCTTCGTTCGTCTTTGGAACACAATTTAAGATATTTTGGATGAAAACCGGGAGGCCTGTGACTGTCCCATAGACTGCCAAGTAAGTAACATTGTCAAGGTCCAAAAGTATGAAAGACATCTTCAGAATAGTCCATCTGCCATAGGTGGTTCAAGCAGTAACGTTATGAAGCGACGAGAATACTTTTTAAGAAAAAAAAAAAAAAAAAAGACTTTATTCAATAAAAAATTTGTCAACAGTCTCCTCTATGCCTCTCCATATCACCGTATGGCTGCGTATGCTCTTCTGTTTTCAGCCGCAGGGGTGCAACTATCCAGTGTTAGGGGGTATGCAGCAAAAAAAATGTTGGCACCCCCCCCCACACCCACACACACCACTTTTAAATGAAAAAAAATAATTGTGCCGGACATCATCATGTATGGACTTAAAATAATAAATGTTTATTTTAAAGTATATCGACAGCCACTGTAAGCCTATAATATAGATACACACACATACATATGCACACATATATACACTAAACCACACATGTATGTATAATATATATATATATATATATATATATATATATATATATCTATATATATAGCACAGATCTTTAGAGATTAGAGAGAGAGAAGTGACCCTAATTACAGCTTACATGTCACCCAGCAGATGTAACTGTAGCCGTATGTCTGACAGCACAGCTGAGCTAACATGAACAGCTAATGGTAAAAAAAATATTAAAAAAAATTATAAAATAATCTATTTGTTTCCATGAAAAACCAGCCTTATTGCATAAGTAATGTTTTACAGCTTCTAGTCATGTATTGTGCATGTTACCTTATATTTACTAGTTGTTATTTTACTGTAATAAAATTGAGATATGTCATGCAATGGATTGGTAACATAGGGTTTAACCAAATCTAAATGTAGATATTCAGCAACATTATTTTGCAGTAAGTTAGTAAAACCTTGCCAGTCAACATTAATATTTGCAACCTCCAAGTTTGGTAGCAAATATATGCATGATTCCACACGGTAAACCAGAGATATTAAAAGTTTTTTTCCAGATTCTTGTCATTTATTGTAAATGCTACCTTATATTTTTCAGTTTTTTCAGCTCAGCAACCTCGGTTTTGCATATTCTAAGCTAGTTACATATTCTGTCTGCTACATTCCCAGTGTTAGCAAACACGAGCTAGTCTGTTAACATGATAACGTATTTGCAAGCCTCCAAGCATAGACGTCTCATTTAAAATCCTACCTGTTGCCTTTCACCATCCACCTTATTTAGCTGCTGTTGCAGGGTCCCCCTGACATGCCATCTCCTTTTCCCTCTTTCTTTTTCTATTTTTAGCCCCCGATAGCTTTTTTGCTTTATCCGTCTTTTTCGGGTTTCAACGACAACTCACTAACGTTACTGATGCTCACTCAGCGCTCACAGGCGCGCCCGTCCACTCGCGATATTACCCTTCTATGTTCTAAATTCTATGATGGAATCTTATGAGGGCACCGGCGCCTACTCTAGCCTGTTAGTCCTCTAAAATTTTATATAACCTTTTTTATATATAGACTTTTATTTTTTTAAATTAATTTATATTAATTATAAATTGTTAGCTTCCCTTTATGCAACACAGACTGAAGCCATGCTTTGAAGAATTTCTTTCTGTTTCCCCGCCTGGCTTCAGACAAAGGCAGGCATATAGCAAATAATATATGAGTTAGTGTTAGATATTTTAGAACTATAAGGAATATGACATAAATGATAAAGCAATTATTTTATTTTATAGGCTTTTTAATAAGGCCATTTGATATGGTCAACACACAAAATTTATGTTTTGAATAAATTGCTTAGGTATGGGTTTTTGGGTCATGCTTTCATTAAAATGGTAGCAGACCTTTTTACAAAAATATTAATAGCAATGTCCCCCCTTTGGTAAATGGTTTTTTCTCATTAGAGTTTGTGATAAGTTAGGGTTATCAGACAAAGGTGTCCCAGTTCACCTTTTTTAAATTTTATGGTCGCTGAGTTTTTCAATATTGGGTATTACTCATCTGCCTTAGATATTCAGGGTAATTCTAGATATGGAACATACTTTTCTAATTTGGTCAGCTGGTAGATGACACCGTCTGTTTTGTAAAAGATTGAGAAGCAGGTTTCTGGATGCTTTGAACTTATATGCTAATGCTTCTGGTCTCTTAGTCCAATCGAAATAAGAGTTAGCTTATTCCTTTTCAACGTCGGGACAAAGACTCAGATAGAAGGTTATTGACGTGAAAAACTCTGTAAGAATATTTAGGTATTTTTAATTAGTAAATCTCTGACTGATAGAACTGTAGACTAATTTTTTGTGTCGCAACGGATACTAAAATCCAAAGAAATATTTTCTATTGTTGGTTACAAAGAAACTAACCATTTATGGCCATGTTTTGCATATTAAAGCGGAAGGTATTTCTAGGATTGTTTCCCCCAGCTTTGGTCTTAATGTTTTTTTATTTGTCTATATGTTGACTGAAAACAGGCTTGTCTATTGACTCTATGTTATTTACAGTTTTGTGGAAAAATAAATCTGAATATGTTAAAGAGAAAGATGCTGATTTAGAAGTACATTGGAGTGGAGGTTTGAATGCTTTGGATATTACTACTCTCAAACAAGTCTTCAAATTTGGTTTGGATTAAACGTTGCCCTGCAATGCAGAACCTAATCTGTTATAGTTTTACAACATCCTAGAATTGGATCTTTGAAAATGTGGAGGTTTAAAATTTTGTTTGAGCTCACGATTTTAAGCTGCAATAAACTCCCAGTTACGCTTGCTAAGTTTCACATAAGCAAGCTCTGGAACGCCTGTAAGCTTGCCTTTCTGGAATTGGGTCCCAATGGAAAATGGCACTATTGCTGAACACGGCTCCAGTGCCTTGTGAAAGCCGACAAGTCCCTCCCATGGCCAGTTGTGGGCGGAAAGATAGGACAGTGTTTATCAGGCAGAGGACTCCGCCACTGGCTGTTCAACACAGTGGGATATTGGATAATACTGGGAAAGCTACCCAGTATCAACGAACAATTTAATAGGAAAACATGTGTCAATAATGCAAACTGCAGTTAAAGGCATTTCATCAATAAGTTTTAAATAGTACACTGTAAAATAAAGTCAGTAAAATATACAGCAAAACACCGTACAAAATTCCACGGTAATGGAGCGCTGCAAAACCAAAAACTTCCTTTTACTGTCTCTGTATTAAATAGATTTGAATAATCCGTTAATTGTGAGACTGATAAAACTTTGTTTTTTACTGTAATAAAATGTTGAAAATATAAATATTTTCTCTGAAAACAAAAAAATATGCATACATTTATTAAATGCAATATTGTATATGTTTGAAAATGTCTTGGGTGTGAAAACCATTAGATTTTACGGTATTATTTTGAGTAAAAAACTACATCTTTTGGGGTTGTGCACATTGGAGATTCACAGTACTCACAATCTGTAGAATTTTTAAGCAAACAAAACATTCATTTTTACAGAAGCAAGATGTTAAAAAAATAGGGTCCCCCGTAATAATACAACCAGTAAATACAATTTAAAAAAAAGCAAATATCAGCAGTAAAAGACAATAAAATTCATTATAGTATTTTTTATTTTAAAAATTCAGATAGCTGATATACAGATTAATAGTTAGGCCATGCAGTAATATCATTGTTAACCTTTGATAAAAAATCAAACAGCAAAAGAGATGTTTAAAATAAAGTTCATGGTTGTGAATAAAATTG
>NW_024873934.1:0-2044 GCF_018340385.1 Cyprinus carpio
AACATCAAGATTTGGGATGTATTATGTTACACAGCCAAATGAAAGGCTCTGGGAGCTGCTGAAATGCCTGAATCTCAGTGGCCAGAAGAATGGAAGTCAGATATGAAGTGCGAGTAGTAATTAGTTTTTGCAAATTGGCGTGGAATTATTATATAGAAAACATTTGTAATTTATATGGTGATCTTGCTCTTGCAGGATGTGAAGTAGAGGTAACCATAGTCCCTTTGGAGGGGTTTTGGGTTTTCGGCTAGCTATGGAATTCAGTGACCATCAGAGGGTGTTTTTAGATGAATCATTGTGTTGAAACCGGACTGAAAATTTTGCAACTCTTCTTCCCGTCTCTCATCATAACAACAATTGTGCAGATGTAGAGCTACGTTTTTGATGTGCATTTATAGAGATTAAATTCATTAGTGTCCCTCGCAATTTACGTTTTTTTAAAAACATTTCTCAAATAAAAAATGTTTTCAGCTTGCCAGTGATACTTTGGATAGTTTGATATAAGATTACATTTTAGACATATTCCTTCCTACCCTTTTTCTCTCTGACAAAATGTCCAAAGGGGGGGACGTAATGAACCACTTAAAGGCATCAAATCACGCCGCGGATTTCGCCACCCCCCGACCCTCTCGACTCAAAAAAATCAACACCCCCCGTGTAACTGTGAACATTTCTCCCAGCTATCCAGAGGGCACGTTGGTCCCCTGTCAAGCACACAAAAGCCCCCCCCCATAACCAAATTGATTTTTTTTGCAGTTTGTTTTCTTTGTTTTGCTTGCCGTAACCTATACTGGAATATTCAGGAAGGTACTGGAGCGATTTTTCTAGATAAAAAATAAATTACTTTGTCGTGTTGTATATATAATACAGATGTTACACCGAGCAAGCATTATTTGCATCAGGCCATAGGTTTTTTGTAAAGCACACGCTTGCAGGAAGATTAACTGATGAGCAAGTTTTTTAGTTTTAATTCTTTCCTCCATTTAATCACTCACGCCCGTCGCTATATCTTTCTTTCCTCTGTCTGTCTCATTTCACACCTTCATCTAATTCCTCCGCCACGTACCATCATGACCGTGGGCTCACCAGTCCTCCGCCACTCTCACCAATTTTTTTTTATATTTTTTCTATTCTCTCTCTGTCCACATTTCCCATGTGTGCTTGACATTATGGCATACTCTTGAGCACATGCCTGGTTTGAAGGTCATCCGATTGGTCTCTGCGAAACGGTACGTATATGTGACCAGAACCCGGGAATGCCCTTTGAAGGGTAAATATTAGGGAGGGGAAAAGGAAAAGGGAAAAACGGAAAAAAAATGGTTCCGGCTGTGGGGAGGGAATTTTAGGTTTTAAAGGGGAAGGGGGAAAAAATGACAATTGATGTGTACTCACTGGTTGAAATCAAACTTACTAGGATTTCTGTCTTGTGGGGAGTTTGTGGTTGTTTTCGCATTTCTTTGAATGGCTTTTTCCTGATTTGGCCATCGATGTTGGAGACGTGATCCGTAGATGAGGTCAGCGGGGAAGAGAGGGACTGATCATCTCCACACGATTCATCATGGGTTGCTGAGGCCATGCGTATGGGATTGCTTCGCTGCGTTTTTTAAATGCTGCCTCACCGCTTGATCAATCACAAGCCAATTCTTTAGTAGCCTAACCATTTTGAACTTATGTCTGTTTAGGTCAGAAAAGAGTTAATCCATCCGGGTTCGCGGAGCTTACACAGTACCTGGCTGTTTGTAGCGTTTCACCTGGTATATTGTAATCAGCCTGCAAGTCATCGGGCAAATACAGGCAGCTTTATTATTTTGTCTAAAAAGTTGATCACAAAAAGTGGTAGCAACACAAAGGACCTGAAAGAGAAGAAAAATTTGAAAAGATAGATCAGTCACCTTACTATAGAAGATTTCCAAATCAACATAAAAAAATAAAATGGTTACAATTAATTTGTCGTGATGACCTAACGTGGTATTAGGCAGGATCACAATTATGATGCGACTTGTTCCTAACTGCATCTTTATTTCTCACATTGTGAATTTATATC
>NW_024873935.1:0-28484 GCF_018340385.1 Cyprinus carpio
CACTCAAATATTTTGTAAACATGTTTTGTTGTTTTTCTTGATATTGTATCCTGTGTATTCATTAACAAAAGTAACCGTACTCGTATTAACATTTAGCTTAACTGATAACCCTTTATTTTTTTCATGCACGTTTTCATTATTTATTGTTTCAATGTCAACATTATTTATTTATTGTTTGTCTGTTTGTTTAACAATGCATCATTTAATTGGTTATGTATATAATGCCACAGTGTTGTGACTTTTTTTTTTTTTTTTTTTACAGGATGAGAAGTTGAAGCAAGGGCTGGTAGAGCATCATGGTTCGAAGACTGGAAAGTCATAGCCAGCTTTCTGCCTGTGATTGTTGTGTGTTTGTGGTCTATGATTGTTTAAGTGTGCGTCAGTATGTGGCTTGTGTATTTAGGCTTAGGGGGGTTAAGTTATGGCTATGTTTAGGTGTGGTGTTTTTTATTTGTGCATTTGCATGTGAATAGCCAAAGGATCAGGTCCTGTATAAGAGTGTGCAAGTTTTTGGAGGTTTTGGCAGTAATTGGGGTATTCCTCATTGTTTGGCCTATGTTGGAACAGAGTCCAATGGTGGGGGGGGGGGGGTATGGCAGGTATGTTTCAGATCCACTGTGCACCGCATGCACACACGGAGGTACAAACAACACACACACAAGCCACACACACACAATGTGCCTTCAGGTAGAACATATGTTTCACATACAATGATAAAATTTCTCATGCACAAAAAGAAAACAGTACAGCATACCCACGTCACTACGAGATTCATGCAGTCAAAAATCATCTAACTTCTGATATAGATTTCCTTGCTCAGTCTCAAACTGAACAATAATCAGAAACTAAAGTTTGTTTCATTTCTGATTCACTCTGTGGGTTTCTGAAAACACCTGGATCTCATGTGCAGAACATGGCACTCATATTAAACACAATTCCTCTTGATTCAAAGTACACACCACATTGACAACCTAAAATTAGGTGGCCAGAGCTCTATTGCCTTACTGTAATGGGTGGGGGGGGAGGTGTCACAGAACTCGCACAGTTTGGTTCGTGGGCAGCAACGGTTGGCAGAAAGTGTCTCAACCCGGACGCTTATCAAAGACCAGGGACTTAAAAGAAGAAGACCAAACGGTTAGAACAGCTACAGTAGTGACCACAAAATAACCATACCACAACCAATATGTTACCACCATCAATAACCAAAATAAAGCCCCATCGATTGCAGTTTACAAAACCCACCAATCGCACGCCACCAGGAAAAGTGTATGGGAGAAAATAAAAAGCCATTAGTGGTGTGTTGTACTTGTGAGGATTAACTGGTGGGAACGCCAGTGTTTCTCTATTTATCGCGTCCATTTTTATGACCCCGCAGAAGGCATTAGCACGTTGTATTTTTGCAGATATGCAGTGTAAGACCCACATACGATAGCTGTGGGTAATCCTAAACAGACTTATGCAATGGTAGGTCCCTTGCTCTGTGGGTTTTATGGCTGGCCTGTAATACATCCCCTCCATGTAGTGTAAGGAGGGGCCTGAGCGAGACACCGAGGTCCCGTTGTATCGCGCCAACGCACGGGGGAGGTAGGAACGTCACTTATTGTTTTCGGCTGTTGCTCTTTTTCTGTCGCAGTGGGATCGAGGTGGTTCAGCAGTATGGCCCCCAAACGTGGGGCTGTGATTGCAAAACACATGAAGGGGCGGATTGGTGAACATGTAGAGAGCGCGGGCACCACCACTTTGAACCCTGATGTGAGAAGAATTCCTGACTGAGGATAGAAGATCATATCATCTACCAGGCGCATGAGAAACTTGTGAAGCCGAGGGCTGAGATTGCCAAGCTATCTTCCGGGCAGGTAAGTAAATGGGTACTTCAAAACTATTCTTCTATGCTATTTGTATGTGATCGTAAACAATCTATAGTATATGTTTCGTGTCATCAGAACTTGTCTAATGCTATAAAGAAACCACTTGGAACTGCCACGTATAGTCGTCGGAAAGTTGATCATCGAAGGCTTACTCTGCAAGCACGCAGCTTAAATCAGCATCACTACGCTGCGAATATACCCAGCTACGCTAAATCTCACCTCCTGAACTACAATCAGAACACCTTTCCGACCAAATACATCTATGCCTGCCTCTTCCTGAGCAATCAGTATCCATACTACTCACTACTGTCTGACTCACAACGGGTATGAGCAACCGTATCGTATCACAAATGTTTACCTAGTAAAATAATAGCATTGTTAGCCATAGAGTTAAAAGTTTAAAACACTGATTTGCCATGGAATATGAATGATACGCTGTTTCTCAGTTGGTAATTAAATTGAACCCCTTTTTTTTGTCCTTTTTTTCTATTTGTTGTGTTTTGTGTTTTTTAGGTGCCATTTTTTTGCCATTTCCACTCGCTGTTTTCAAGTGTGAAAACATCATGAACATTACTCCTCAGCATGGCACTGCTGCTATCCAGGTCCAACCCAAGGAGCAAAGAGCAAATAAATGCCACGGAATTACTTTTATTCAGCATGGATGCATTAATTAAAAATTAGCACAAGATTAAACAGAGTTTTGATTAATAAACAAATCAAAATATAAATCAATTTAGTTGTGAACGTACACTACACTTGTGCAGTTATGTTTCGTGCTTGATCCAGCCAACACAATAACACACATTTTTTGAATATTAATTGTATTCATTTCACTATCAAAACTCGGATTAAATGTAGAGGAATAGACTAATTTTAGTTCACTTTGCTATGTTGTTGGAATCCTGTTGATATAGAGACACACAGCGAAAGGGGAACCCGATAAAGAAAAGAGAGGGTGAAGGAGATTGAAATGCTCTTGATTGTTCAACAGGAAAAACGAGTCTGAAGGGACAGCCAGGCACTACCATGTTAAGCGTGGGGTTGTGTGGGTGTTGTGTGTGATTAATTGGTCGGGGGAACGCACGTCTGGGGGGGTCTATTTCACATTCTAAACTGCTTGGGCGAAATGATGGCAATTATGGCCTTTTATCACACGTTCACAAAGCTCTGTTTAACTCGTCTTTGTTGGCAACTCCGAACCCCCTCCAGCACTTTCACATCATTCAACTCGACAGTCTCCCTTTCTTTCTGACCATTCTTCCTGCATGCTTCCCTCATCTTTATTTTGCTAATTATGCCCACACAAGCTTCTCTCTCTGAACAGATTTTTTCCTGCCCTCTCTCACAGATCTCCATGAGTGGCTACGGTGGGTGGGAACCGAGGCTCTTTGACTCTAGACAGCTCAGTCGTGTTGTTGGTTTCAGTCCCAGCTCCAATCCCCTAGAGCACGGATGGGCCTTGCCCAGAATAAAGCGCCCCATGGCTAACACAACAGCAGCCCAAACAATGACGCCAGCTCCACTTTACCAGAGGTTACTGAGGCGTTTATTGATTCGGTACTGAGTACCATGAAAGTATCTCTATATTAGATCTAAAAAGGAATTGGTCAGCTAAGAGCCAGCGTTTAGGCTACCTGTACACCCTCGTGTCCTCAGTATGTGATCCTCGTCTTCTCAGGCCCCATCTATCTGGGCCAACATACACTCTGATAGGAGGTTTGGCCCTAAAATGGAGGCTCAATCCAGTCAGGGTTCACCCACCCACAGCGATGACAGCAGTGCCCTCACATTTTCTTTGCTCTTCACCTAAATATTTCAGCCACCAGACATCTGCCTTTTTCTCCACTCAGGTAGCCTGAAAACGCTCTACTACCATAATCAGTCAGTCACCTAATACCTCAATCATTGATTAACTGATCACCCTGAATCAATCTTTTCACACTAATACAAAATCAGTCTGCATTAGTCAATATGCGTAGGATTCATCTAAAAAGTCACGTCACCAAACATAACCCACATTTATAGGGCCCTTGAGTGTTTTAAGGGTCATAAGTGTTTGTGCTAAGGAAAAGATATGCGAGTGTATTACAGTACATCAGCTCTTAGTGCTACACTATTATGACGCCCTAACTCATTTTATCTCTTTAGAATGAGTTTTTAATAAGTGGAATTGTTGATTTTGCTTGTCTTATTGTTTTAATTTTTAGTAAATTAGATTCCTAAGGTCAAACACTATGTAATTGAGACAGCATCTGACTAAACATCAGAAATCATTAGGGTTCAGCTCAGTATTGTGCATGAAAAGAATGTTTTGTTTGTTTTCTTGATTACCAGGGGAGAAATTGAAAGAAATGTCCAATGAAATGTCCCATGACATACAATTTTAAGCATGCAGTCACTTTTTTAATTTCCTCAATAATTTCACTACATGCTAGTGTTGTTCTGATCAGCGGGGGGTAACATAAACATCATGCTAACCATAATGCTTTTAGCCTAGAGATGGTGTTTACTGTGTTCTGACACTTCATATGTGAAACTCAGTTTTTTGAAATATAATTTATGCTGATTTTGACCCCATTTAGAGGTCCTCCTCCTACACCTCTGAATATTGAGTATGTGGTTTCCAATTCAATATCTGACTGTTGTCTTCTTTTTCATCTTTTGCAGTTCTTTAATGCATCCGTAAGCCAAGATTCAAACAGTCAAAACTTACCTGTCACCCCCTCCCATGTCGGCTCCCAGAAAGCACTGCAGCAAGACCTTGCTCTTCGGCCTCAGGAAGGAAAATGAACTGTAAGGGTCCATTCCAGTATTTTCTGCATTTTATAATTGTGTTCTTTGTGATATGATTTATAAAGAAGTTTCCCATACACATATGAAGCAAAATCACAAGTTAAATTAAATGATTGAGACCTAATGAGATTAATGTGATATGTGCATTCCGTTTCAGGTTCAGGACCCCCAAACCTGAGGCGTTCCATCATGGAGTGCTCTCCTCGCACCACCTACTCCATTCAAATCCACACTGACAAGGCAAGACACCAAATACGGACCATTGAAGAGGGTGAGACTAAATTTTACATCAGTTTACAGAAAAATTACATAAAAGGGTAAATTACATGAATTATATATTAAATAAAAAATATAATTTATATTTTTCTATAATTCTTATATTTATGTATATATATTTTATTTTATTATATATATTTATTATTATATTATATTTCATGCTATGGATGATTTAAAATTCTATACGGTTTTATGTAACATTTAAAATAAAAATAATAACAAAATTCAACTATTTTAAATGCTACACATTCACAACATTATTGTACAGTACAAAAAAATCTTAATTATTATATATTTGCTAAAGATTTAACATTATTATTTATTTATATTAATTATATTATTTAGTGTATTGCATTTAAAAAAATTAACTTTAGAAGTTAGAGTTAGAAAAATGAGCATGCACAATTCAATATCCAATATCCAAGCCTTTAATATTGGCCAGTAACCGATATATAGTGCATCACTAGTTTGGAATATTTTGTTCAAGACTCTATTCTGGTTCCAGGCCCCACAGTCCTTCACTGGACTCTGGAGTGGTTGGTGCGTATTAAACAGGAGCCTCAGGAGTGTGAGATCAGCATTGGGGCGGTGCATCTAGGACCCGCCCCCCCCTAAAGAAGATCAAACAGGAGGTCAGTTTGGGCTAATGTGGGCCGCTTCATTTGAATACGTCTCAACGTGATATTCAAATAGCTGAAATGTAAACGCTTCTTTGTCTGTACGTTGTTATTTGAATTTGTTAGTAATATCAGTATGCAGTCAAACTTGTCTTATCTATGTGTGTAAGAGTGGGTGTGTGAATTAGACATTAGATATTATGCGCAGGATTATGGAAGTAATATACAGTAAATTATGCATGGTGTAATTGGATCTTATGGATTCGGATCTATAGGTGGATTCAGCTTGTCTGCAATGGGAGGGGCAAGATCTCCACCCCCAGCTGTTCCCTTCCAGGGGCTCCCGCCCACGACATGCCTGTGAGTATCTTGATATCTCTGTATATGAATGTTTATGCCACAGTTAATGTTGTTTCTCAGAATTATGTTGATATTTGACGGCTCTTTTCTCTGTGGGGTCTATAGGATCTGTTGACTAGCTCTGTGCTGATGCTTCCAAACGCAGAGAAAACTGAGGATGGACACAAAGCCGCCCAGCTGCCCCGCAGACCCATGGGAAGCCCTCTGCAGGTACCACATCTACTATCATGATTGCCCTTATATACTCATCTAAAATGTATTTGGACATGATGTTTAGTGGATGTAACAACAAGTGTAGTTCATTGCATTAATAATGAATATGTAATATTTGACCATCAGAAAGCATCTAGATACAAATTTGGAAAATGAATGTTTTTTTTTTTATACTTAACTTTTTTAAATGAAACTTAATTGCTCCTTTTGTAGTAGCACATATCAACTTTATGACTCCAGGAGCTGAATTTGCACCCTAAAAATGTGTGAAGTTATGATACAGAAGTGTAGGCTTTACATTAAAACCTCATCGTTTGTCTTTTTTTTTACTTCTCTCCATCTTAATTCCCTCTCTCTTTCTCTCTCTCTCTATCTCTTCTTCTCTCTCTCTCAGCAGTTGAGCACATGGGAACAGGTGCTTTGTGGGAAGACGGAAGAGCAGACGATGCCCACTGAAGCCACGCACAAATACCTCAGCAATTATTCTTCACGCACAGCACACTCATGTAAAGAGACAGACAGAATGAGACAGAGACAAATATAGAAAGGGAAGAAGATGGGGGGAGAGTGAAAGAAGACAATCATTCTGAAAAGAAGTAAAAGAGGAACACCTCCTACACTTATGGTACATTATTTGGGAGAGGCTAAAAGCCATTTTGTAGACTGCACAGTCGATGTTAGTCGCCAATGTTTAAGCTGTGCCGTCATTTGATTCAAGCAACCAAAGACATTTTTTATGTTGTTTTTCTACCTTTTTTTTATTATTGCAATTTAATATTATTGTATTATATATTTTGTATTATATATGGGAAATGAATTCTCTATGTGGGTTCTAATTTTATGGATTTTAATATAAGGAACAATTTGCAGTAATTTATTATTATTTTGTATTAAGAATAATAATTAACTACGGTGGGCGCCTTTGCCAGTGTTTGACCCCAGTATTGCTCACTTCTTAATCGCTAATGTGTGTTAATTGTAAGGAGTGTGTGTCCTCCTAGCATTATCAAAATCATACACCCAAAACTAGACAAGATTTGTGGGTGTCCGACAGAACTGCCCTTGCAGAGATCATATGTATTTCAATACCTAACCAAATGCCTAGCAGCACTGCTATGTATTCCTGGCCAAAACTAATTGCGCCCAATGCCTAAAAATGACTTTGCCAAGTTTGAAAATTCAAGTTTGCCTGATGTAGGATTTAGGTGATAGTAATCTAGTGTACAGAGGTGCTCTGACAGTTTAGTAGTGTTGCCCATTTCAAAAGCTTTCAAGATCGAATCCACAACATCAAGCTTTAACTGTATTAGCACTATTTCAGGTTTTAGATCAACTATGCAGAGATTTCAACAGAACAAAAAAGTTTGTTTTTTTTTTCTTTTTTTTTTCAGTTTTTGTATTTGCTAAACAGGAAAAAACAAGGTTTACCAAGCATTTAAAAAAAATCAAGAGTTTAAATGGTCATAAATTTGCCTTTGAGATGATAAAACATTTCTTGATCATGTTTTCATAAACACTTTTGTGTGTCAATTTGTTATCAGATTTACATTTGGTATTTTCTAGTTTTTTGAAACACTGAAATGATTGTTGCTTTTATACCTAGTTGGCTTGTTTTTGGATATTACAATCAGCCTTTGATACTAAGCTTGCAGTGTCCAAATCAAAAGCATTTAGCAATAACGTTTTTGTTATTCGCTGCCTTTTTTGTATTAGCTTCAAGTACAAACACTTTTTTTTTTTTTTTTCTTTTTTTTACACTGATTATGAACTTTTCATATGTTTTTTATACAAACTTTTAGAACTGCATTGTAAATAAAGTGTGTTTTGAAAAAAAAATACCTCTGGCTTACTGGGTTTCTTTTCCACTTTGAAAACATAATTGCTAAAGTCATTGTGTTTAAAAAGCATGTTCTTCAGTGTGTCTCTAAAATATATTCATTACACAGATGTCAGTAGATCAAATTAAAAACCTCTCATATAACCCTAAAATAGCAATTGATTTTATTATTTAATTAATTTATTTTAATGAAATGCTATACACTGACCCCTAAAAAGACAAGTCTTTTTAGTGTATGAAGTCAGTTTGCAAATATATATATTACTATATATATATATTACTTAGATTTATAATTACACCATAACAAGGACACCTTAAAAAAGTGGAACCAACCTTTTTTTATTTTTACATGAATGCAACTTTTTTTTATTTTTACATGAATGCAATTTTTTTTTTGTAATAAAATGCAACACAAAAAATGTCTATGGCTTTTTAAATAAATGCCACTTGATTTTCAAGTTAGATTTTTTAAATAAAAAAATCCAAAGACATTCATAAATTTTTAAGTGTGGCCTACCTGAGACAAAGTGTATCTTATAACTTTTTGAGGCCGCTGTAAATATGAATGAATCATTTGACTTAAAGGGTTACTCCCAACGCAAAATGGAAAATTTTGTCATTAATCACTTACCCCCCATGTCGTTCCAAACCTGTAAAAGCTTCGTTAATCTTCAGAACACAATTTAAGATATTTTGGATAAAAAAAGAAAAAACAGCGAGGCTTGAGACTGTCCCATAGACTGCCAAATAAATAACAGTGTCAAGGTCCAGGAAAATATGAAAAGCATCGTCTCGCTCTTCTGTGTCAGCCGCGCTGTGCCAATGCATTGTTTGCTTTCAAACCAAAGCGTAAATACACATAAAAATCATATTCTTGTGACGCGGCAGATACAGAACAGCGTACGCTGCCTGCGTACTAGTCAGATTTGTCAAAATGGCGCTATTCTGATTTGGAGAGACACAGAGGAGAGGAATTGTTGAATAAAGTCGTTATTTTTGTTTCGTTCATGTACAAAAAATTATTCTCGTCGCTTCATAATGCTTTTACGGTTTGAACCCCGATGGCAGATGGACTATTCTGACGATGCTTGTTTATACTTCCCTGGACCTTGACACTGTTATTTATTTGACAGTCTATGGGACAGTCTCAAGCCTACCGGTTTTTTATCCAAAAAACTTAAATTGTGTTTCCAAGACGAATGAAGCTTTTACGGATGTCGTTTGGAACGACATGGGGGTAAGTGATTAATGACAAAAATTTTCATTTTGGGATGGAGTATCCCTTTAATTCTCTTGAATAAACAACACCACACACCACATAAATTAAGACAGCCATTTTTTTCCATAGACCATTAAGCCATCTCAACAAGTGCCGTACTCAGTATTTACTCAAACACTTGCGCCAGTGAGATAGCTACAATTGTATAGTATTCAAATGGTTCTGTGTAGCTCGTAACACAGGAAAGAAATGATAAAGGCTGAGTATAAATGGAGAGAATCTGGAATGACCTATTTAACTCTTTATCAGGGTTTGTAGTAAGAGATATGCAAATGCCACCAACTGTATTCTCTCAGGCTATCTTAGGAATGCTTTCCCTGAATGCCAACACACACCATCACACACACATTAGACCACATTAGATACATATTCTATTTGTTCATATGGGGTGTGTTGACTGTTTTTTTGAGGGGTGAATTTGAGATCTTTAAGCGAGGTGTTTTGTAGAGAGCTGTCAGTCCCCCAGGGCTTCACACTGATGGAAAACACTTTTCCAACTCGAGCCCTAACAGATGCTCCCACACTTTGTGTGTGTGTGTGTCAGTGCGGGTGAGAAAATGAACTTTAAAAAAAAAAGAACAGGGAAAAGGGTTGTATACTAGCATTTGTAACATTTATATGTGCATGTTTGTGGTGTAGAAACTCTGTTTGAGTCTCTTGAGGATATTGCTTTTCCTGTGTGGCTGTTGAAGGCGGAGGCCTGGATCAGACCAGGACCTAAATTTACAGCTGCCCAGCTCTCACATCATCCTGACCACCCTGCTCGCTGGCCTCCCCACATCCACATTTAACCCAAAACACACCAGAGATGCCAAATATACACGATACAGTGCTAGAGAAGCACTTGGGAGCTATTCATGGTTCAGTACACTAGAATAATATCACAACTTTCAACCACCCATACACGTTGATGTAACTGTAAAAAGATATGGTGTGCAAAAATAGGGTGGTTTTCTGACAGAAAGACGTGATGATGATCACAGCACCTTATTATTTTCAATCACCTAAAAGTTTTTTAGTGTTAAAACAGTACACGTTTAAAGAGTGGATGCCCAAAAGGGGAAAGTGAGGTGAAAAGAGGGGGAGATGAGAGGAGAAACAGAGAATTACTGTCTAAAAAGTGTTTTTTGCTAGTGTGTCAGCTGATGTTCTTTTGTGCAAGCATCTGTTCACTAAATGTGTGTTTGTGTGCGTGTGAATGCTGTTGGGTTATAGGAACGGAAAGGCCTGTCAATGAAGAGACACAAGCAGACTTTCAGAACAGGAGCACAGCCCCCCAAAACCCCACACACCTGCTCTCTGTCTGAGAGAGAGAGAGGCGAGGAGAGAGAGAGAGAGAGAGAGAGAGAGAGAAAGAAAGAATGAAAGAATGAAAGAATGATGTGGTAGTGCTGGTCGGGGGGTGTACTACCACCCCAAAGTGCCACCCAAAAACACAGGTGCACAAAGAGTTCCTTCCACTCATACACACACACCACACCCTCCGAAATGTGTGACCTTTTGTGTTGGAAAACATGGTGTGGGGAACGTTTCCGAAATCAATAATCATCACGTATGTCTCTAGTAGCCGTCCACAATCAGAATCAAGGGTGCAAATTACAGGGGGTTTGGAAGGGAAGATCTGAACCCCACACTTACTATTTTTTGTAAAAGTGTTTTGTTCATATTACCCATCCGAAAATTTCAACAGCATTTCCAACATTAGTAACTACAAATGTTTATTATATTAATATATATATTATATTATAATTATTTATATTATATTATATTATATTATATTATATTATTTATATTATATTATAATTATTATTTATTACTTTTTAATATTTGTATTAATTTTTTTATTTTTTTGTTTAATTGTTAAATATTGAAATATTTTATGTAAGCTGTTCAAAATCTTTTTGAAAGAAATTACTATTTTAATTCAGCAAAGGATGCATTAAATTTATCAAAAGTGACAGTAAAGACACTTATTACAAAAGTTACAAAAGGTTTCTGTTTCAAGTATTCATCAAAGAATCCTGACAACTTTAGACATATAAGCACTACCACTGTTTTTGTTGAAACACTGATACTGTGTATATTAGAATGAGTTCTGCAGAAGTCGTGTAGAATATTTAGCTTTGCCATCACAGAAATAAATTACATTTCAAATATATTAAAACAACATTTCAAAATATTACTGTCTTTTTACTGTATTTTTGAACAAATAAATGTCAGCCTTGGTGACATAAGCAATCTAAATAAAAAAATATTGCCAGCCCAAAAGCTTTTGAAAATGTAAATGATTTAAATTGATAACATACATACAATATAATTAAAGTGGTGTTTTACACATTTGGTTTAAATCCTTTGTTTAAAAACAAGAGTTCAACTTTTTTGCTAACTGTGCTATAAAGGAACCTAAAAATACTAGTTGGTTTGAGTTTGTGAGAGAACCTCAACACATACTGTGCTACCTTAAAATTACCGATATAAAACTGCTTAAAAAAAAACAAAAATCAACACCACTACAAAGTCACTGAATAATTGCATACTCAGAACTGATAATATACCACAATGATATCTTTAGGATAAATCCATAACAAGCTCCATCACAATATTACCTAAATTATAACTACTAATTAGCCTATGTTGGATCCTCTAGCCAGGGTTAAAGGCGTAGTGTCATCAAGGCAGTTTGTGTAGAATTATTTTCATGATGGTCACGCAGTTTAAAGTCAGCTCTGACCAATTTACCTGTCAATGGTTAGTTTTACATTATGACACAATCAAAGCAGACACAAACATGAACAGGGCACCTCAATGCAAACTCCACCTTCTGTGCCCATTGACATACAAAACCAAAGACTTTACGCAAAGCAATTAGAACCTTGCATTCATTTATGTCTTCCAATTTGACATCTGATTTTGTATGTGAAGTTTTGTAGGATACCTAGTTGACACTGAGGTGGACAAGATAAACTCTGGCATTTTTTTCATATCTCTCCGGTTGAGTCAGAGCATCCTTTTCCTCTCTGTGTTCAACCAAGTCATCTCTGTGTCCGCAAGCTAGATTGGCACATAAAATTCAGTTCGTCAACCTGTCACAATAAATATATTAGCCGGATAGTCTGCACGCAGCGCCATTTTCCTTATTTTTTTCACTTTCACACACTCTCTCTCATTCTCTACTGCACTCTTTTCTGACACTTACACCACCCAAACACACAGAAACACCACTACACATCGCGCGCACATACCCAAACAATGGGGACAGTACAATAGGCTGATTTCCTTCTGGTCAGAACGCCAGTTAAGCCACTCCCTGTTCCACTGGCAGGTTACAATGTCATCTGAGCACACCATGAATAAGTCTATGAATGAGTCGTAAGGTTTTGTGTGGAAAAAACCTACGAAGACTGTCACAAAATTTGCAACCCGAACATTAATTAAAAAAATAAAAGTTCATCATTACTGCCTTTCATAATTATGATGTAGCAGTAAGGACAAATAATTACAAATTAAAAAAAAGAAAAAAAACGTAACATAATCCAACCCACAAACAGCGTGTTTATGTGGCGAAAAAGGGAAAAACATTCTTATTTTTGATCATGGAGATAATGTCAACAATTACTTACGTGTTAAATATGTTTAAAGTTGTGGTGTGTGTGTGGGTGTGTGTGTGTGTGTGATGGTGTGTGTGGTGTGTGTGTGTGTTTGTGTGGTACTACATACTTTTCAGACAATGTTTATTAAATTCTATCCAAAG
Organism: Cyprinus carpio; assembly: GCF_018340385.1. Lineage (NCBI taxonomy): Eukaryota > Metazoa > Chordata > Actinopteri > Cypriniformes > Cyprinidae > Cyprinus > Cyprinus carpio. The sequence continues at coordinate 12,995 of NW_024873935.1, forward strand.
TTGTGTAAAAACTTGCAATAACTTTTACTGCATATCCAAAAAGGATTACATGCTGAAATACTTCATTAATGTGTATACAGTTGCATTATCTAAAAACCCACAAACAATCATTTCAGTCATGCAGGAATCCGTCCTCAGTGTTTCAGTTATTTTTGGAAAACAATTTTATATACGTTTTTTCTCCATTTTCAACACACATGTATTCAATCAATTCAATTACTGTATATGGATTTAAAACTCATTTCATAACTGCAACTGTTAATCTCTACATATCAAAACATACCGCCAAGACTGTTTAGAGTTTCCAACTAATAAACAAACAACACATTTGTTTATATTCGTACGTATGTGTCAAATTAATGTTTCTATTCCGACCCTTACCACACCCATATAAAGGCGCAAGTTTCTCCACAAAGTGTAAATTCTTTGTGCAATGAACATATCGGAGTAAAATCTTGAACATCCCACCTACAAGACAAGTTAAAAGTTCATGAGAGACAATTCGCCATTTGTATTCAGACCCTTCAATGAATCTGTTAAATCCCAGTTCACAAACACCATCGGAATGAAATTGTTCATTATCGGACATGATCATGATTCTTGATTTCCAACTCATATTGAATCAAAGATCTTGTGGCAGCATTTTCTAAATGATAAACCTTCCTTAAGGGGAGGATGAATGAAACTTACAGTCTGGTCCTGGTTTCTCACACAAATCTTACACTATGGCTATTCAGAAGACAAGAATATATAGTAGCGTATATATAGACGTCCCTAGGGACAATCTTTTTATGATACTTTTAATGCACTTTATGAAGCTTGAGCTGACTCTGGTTGCACATTCATTTGTATGGATAAAGAGGGAACAACACAGTATGCAAAAATGTTATTCTTTTTTTTGGTTGCAAAGAAGAAACAAGGTCATACAGGTTTGCAACACACATAAGATATGAATAAAATGATGACAGAATTTTAATTTTTCGGGCCGACTACCCTTTTAGTAATAATCATAGATGATGCTTTTCAAAGTACTTTATTAGACTGAATAATATAATACAAATTATTATCCCGAGGTATGTTTTGCATCGCAAAATCAGCCTTAAACCAATTCAATTGTTTTACTTTAGACAGAAAACTTAACAATTTTTATGCTTTTTGTTTATATAAAATGACTTTTATGGACACCACAATTAAGTGCACATTTTATAATCCCAGGCTTTAATAACAATCACCTAAAGTTACCATTTTCTATTTTGTTAAATCATATTAAAAAGTGTGTTTATTATTCCCTGTGAGACAAAGCTGAATTATTCAGGCTGCATTACTCCAGTCCATCAGTGTCACATGATCCTTCAGACAACAATCATATCTAACATTTGCTGATTTGCTGCATCAAGAATCATTTATTATTATCAATCGTTGAAAACAATTGTGCTGCTAATAATATTTTGTTGACATCCCCCATCCACAGTTCATTCACGATTTAATTGTTTGAAAGAATGTTCCTAAAGAACGTCAATTTATGTTGATATTTGCAATAAACAACTGAAATCGTTTGCATAACATTATAAATGTTTTTTGCTATGCACTTTTTGATCAATTTAATGACATCTTTTGTGAATACAAGCGTATCAATTCATACACATTTCTTTCCAAAAAAACGTATTGCAACTATGGGAACTCTTTATACTTCTCAACAGTGGGTGTATACATTCTTCTACAAGTGCACATCACGTGGGCAGGCTCAAAAACATGTTAAAGTAGGACAGACTCAAACAGATTAAACACATTTTAATGAAATAAAGGTGCATTTGATCTCTGACAGAATTACGAGAACAGTGGAAAACATGAGGAAGATGAAATGACACACCTAGTGAATGTCACTGTCTGTTTAAGGTAAAGGTTGAAAATGAATGAGCAAACACTGTGAGATAAAGATAAAGGATGAGTGTAAACAAAACGCAACTAAACCAAGTCATAAACACACACACAACACAACGAGGGATTTGAAAGTGACAGATGGTTCTATTAGCAATAGAAGAGAGAACCAGGACCAGAACCCCCTTCCCAAAACGATCCGCTGGGGCAGCCAGACACGTGAATGCAGACGCACACTCTCTCTCAAAAACTCAGAGAAACATACACAGATTGATCAGATAAAGAAGAAGGAAAGCCCGAGAGAGACAAATGCACAAAGAAAGAGGATAAAGGGAGGAGGGCGAGCACAGAGGAGTGCCTGCATCTGAGGGTGATTAGCCCAAGAAAAATGTTCTCTGTCCTCAAGATTTGTGGCCCCGGTTGTGTGGCATGCGTTCGTTTGATCGTATTGTTTGTGAGAGTGCAGAAACCCTATAGAGCGCAAAAGCGTTGCCAGTGGTCCTGATTAATCACAGGAAAAAAACCACTTATTAACTGTACACACAGACACACAAAACAACAGTTCATAGAAGAGAAGTAGGTCAAGAGAGAAAAGCTCTACAAACACGGGGCAAAAGTGATGCAGTAGAAAAAAACTAGATAACAAATAAAATTCACTGAAATCAGCTAAAGTATTTAGCTTCCCTTGCTGTCAAGTCGTCAGTGCAATTTCATTGGCGTGCGCACCTTCTATAGCAGAATTAGCGATGGAAATTAAAATTCTAGGTTTACAATGAGTTCAATTTATTACATGGGAATGACGAATGGTTCAGGTCCAAGAAGTTATTGCGAATTGAGACACCAACTTGTGTTAAATACAGGAACTCCTGATAACAGTTATTTCAGGTCATGAAAGAATCTAACAGAACGAAGTCGGCATGGGGGTGATGCCCCCCAGTATAGTACCTTTAAAATAAATGATTAAAAATTAGAACGGGAGGCTGCACGAATCCCAATTGTTATCAATGTTGAGGAACAGTAAACATTTTCTTAACAGCACAACAAGTTACAAAAGCCTTAAGACTTGGATTCAGATGATCGATATACGATATACTGTGTGTATGAAATGAGGTCTGTGGGACTGGTTAGGATCGTTTTAAGGGCAGGACACAGAATGTGGATGATACAGAGGTATTACAGAACATAAACATGGTTTAGTGATGAGGACCTGGTTCCTGTGTTCCCATGAAACAAAAGGCTTAAAAACACACAAAACAGTGTTTTATGAAATGCAAAAATTGCCAGTATTTTTCTATATGGGGTAGGTTTTTGGTGTAGAGTGACAGAAAATACAGTTTGTAAAGTATAAAAAACACTACGCCTAGGGAGAGTCCCCGTAAAACCACAACTGCAAGTATGGTGTGTGTGTTAAATATTATTGTTTTTATTTTCATTTTACTATTCCATAATAATCAGGTTTTCAACAATGAAAGGTTAACATCTTTACAGGTTAAAAGGATAACCTTAAAATGTCAATTATTAAGGCTTATGCAATTAAAAAGGTAAAACTGTCCAATCATGTTACTATCTGAAGACATAATTGTATCTTCAAGAATACAATTACGGCGTTGAGCAGGATTGTAGCCTGGTAGTGCAGTATGACAAGGAAACCACGGTAACCAAAAGATAACAAATCACAATATGGAGTGAGCGCTACGGTCCGCCTAAACATGCACATACAGGTGCGAGGTGATGTAGCTGATCAAACCTGACACACTGTTGAACAACAAGGAGCCGAAGTAAACAACAGCAAATAACTACACTGTGCACAATGCAAAGCCCCATCAATGTTCGGGATGTATGCTCATCGCTGGGCGAAAACGGAGTTTTCAACTGCTCAAAGGATGAGGGGTAAACGACAATATACGAGGTGCTGTGTTTTTAAGGACGAGGAATAAGAGTGAGCTCCGATGGCGGGGGTGAGTGGCGGTGGAAGGACTGACAGTGCGCACAAGAAAGTGGCCACAAAGGGGCGGAATGGACGGAGAGCAAACCCGGTGGGATATTTGGTGGGAATTTTTTTGCCCCCCGGGGGAACAGAGAATGACATTGGTGAGAAATAGGTGGGGCCCGGGAACAGTGAAGGCAAAGGGGGCCAGTAGATGTTCCTGGCCGGAATAAATAAAAATAATATATATATACATTATATAGATATATCATATATGGGAGGGGGGGGAGTGTGTTGGTAAGTGTGATGTGGGGGGGTAGAAGGCGATAAAAGCGGAAGGGAAACCACAGGCAAAGGGGGCAAGGACAGACACTATACATACATAATATGTGTTACATACATATAAAAGCTCAAAACTCAAGTATGGTGAGCATGCCAGTTCTGTCCACATGGCTAACAATGATTTTACACAGTATGGCCAAACGAGAACTAGAACTATCCACTTCTGTGTAAGCTGAAAGCCCAGAGGGCCCTGATCCTGGCGACTGCTGGTGTTGCCTGAAACATGATGACATATCCTTGTAGTGAACATTGGCCTTATGGGGAAGCAAAATCTCGGCATACATCCATAATGCTCAATATAGGCCAAGCTATTCAAACACATAATAAGGTCAAATCAGTGTATTAAATGCACGTAAAGGTGGCTATGAATATAAAGAGAAACAATGGGCAAATGTGTGTGTGTTACGGGGTTGAAGGTAGTTGTGCTGCTAAAAAGGAAAAACAGCACCCTCTGCTTCCTATCCCCGCGCTCAGTCTCAGCTTTTGTGTATGTGGGGTGCTTGTGCCCCCATGCAACTCTGGTGAAATAAGGAGACGGCAAAAGACAAGACTAAATGGAGCGCATTATTCATCCGTGATACACACTCCTGCTCACCCACAACACACACTGCCAATGCATACACACCTGCCCTGAACCGCCAACTACCAGGCTGCTGGCCGATATTACTGAAAATGTGCTTTTGTTACCCTCATAAATGACCCTGACAGCAATGAAGCAGCATCACACCCCCACACACACACACATTTAGAATTTAGCCATACTTTTCATTGGTCACTGGAAATCAAAACCAGCGTGAAAAGGCTATAAACGTGTCGGCTCAGGCTTACACTATATGCATTCTTTCATTACACAAGATCTTCATATTTACATTTGTGCAACTGGTTCCAGTAATACTGTGAAATGAAAGTGAAAGTTGGATACTTAGCCAAATGACAGTGCAGGGGTTTTGGTCACAAGTCTTATCCATTTTCTCCTCTCAGAGATCACATGTTTCAAAGTTATCACTGAATTTCCACAGAACCAGTCGCATTTTGTAGTAGTGTTGCCATTTTCAACCACGATGTACACTTATATTTTAGAATCTGATGCATAGCAAACCGTTGATTTGACTCCGGCTGTCCACCGATTTTGTGATGTAAACTCAATGACAGTCCTTCATTGAAATGAATGTCTCTTAATCATTCTCACAACACACTTTCATAAATATGTCACTTGAATATTCATCAGTTTGGATAGAAGGTAATTGGGTGTGAAATTGAAAATCTTTATGGTCATAAATAAATGAAAGTTACACTTTATTTGTACATTTTTTCAAGTATTACCGCAAATCTAACTACATAAATCCTTATCAGGGTGACTTTTTGTTTCCCCCCCTCAATTTATTTTTGTACATTTTTTGCAAGTATTACAACATTTTTTCAATGTTTTTTAAAAATGCAAAGTGCTACATTTTGACCAGTTTATCATTGGACTATATAATATATATAAAGTGAAAAGGGGTATCAGAAGAAAAAATCAAAATAAAGATACAGTCATTATCCCCCAAAGTGATGAATTGACAATCAGTTTCCCCCCCAAAAAAGATCCATAGCAGGCTGATTGAGAATCGAACAACAGACGCCTTTTAAGATGCACTTTAATTTAAGTGTTTTTTTTTTTTATTTTTTTTAACTGAATTACTCTTTATTTCACCAAGGATGCATTAAACGGTGCCGCCAATTGAAGTAAATATTTGCACCAGTTTTTTAAAAAGAAATTAATACTTATTGCATTAATGCTTAACATTTATTATGTTACAAAATGTCAGAAAGTTTTGCAAAATTTTTTATTCATTATTGTTATTTATTATTTCACTCTGTCTGTGTTGCATAGATGAGGCCCACTAAGTAAATGGTAATTCACTTATAAAATTCACTTAATAGTCTATTTATCAAAGTTGTGTGTGTGCTAGAGGGGTGTGGCGTGTGCATGTAAGCCCCTGAGTGAGTGTGTGTGTGTGTGTGTGTAATTGTGTAGTGCAATGCAGTCAGCGGGATTCCACAACACACCTGCTCAAAGCATTATCACTCATTTTTATAGTGGTACATTAAATAACAGTACTGCTTCTATAAATACACACAAGTACAAAAACAAACAGACAACTCACATTCATATGCATGATATCAGGGGAATATTCATGATATTAGACACAGCAGCCCCTCATGAGGGGGGGTTTTCCAAGTTGTGTATGTGTGTAGTTTTAAAAGTTATTTTATACAGCTTTGTAGCCACTATAGAATTCAAAAAATGAAGTATATTAGAAACATGAGTGTATTTTTAGTACATGCTTTTTGTACAGTGAATTGTGGTGCATACTCTCAAATAATGTTGCATGCATGTACACAAACATATGAGTATAAATGTTTACACAAAAGAAAAGAAAAAAAGGAGAAGTAGTTTATGTGTGCGATTTGTCAGTGGTTAGCGTAAGAGGCTGGAGTACGAAATGAAAACAACTCAAGCAGTCACTTCCCCTATAGCTACACACACACACCTTCCACAATACCCCATTAATATCAAAGAAATATACTCTCTTAAGGACAGTGTGGGGAGGGATTTGAATGTTTTTTTCATTCTGTGTTTGTGTGGATTGGGTCAATACAGTGGAGGAGAGGCTGTCAGTGATGGACAGTGCATGACAATCTTGGATGTGTGAAAAAAGCCACAGAAGATGATACAAGGGAAAGTGTTAAAAAAATAATGCTGATGATGTTTAGAAAAGGCAGAAGCATGAGAAAAACAAATTATGCTAACTGTAAAAGCGCAATAAAAATACAATATTTAATGCACTTGTGTGTGTATGTTAGTGTAATTTGTTATTTGCACACACACACACACACACACACATATATATATATATATATTTGCATATATATATATATATATATATATATCATATTAGATTTATTTAAATAACAGCAAAATGCATTTTTAGTACATCAAACAGAACAGCTGAACTTTGCGCACCATAACTGAACACATTTCTGCACAGACACACAACTCTAAAGACAAAAGGTGGAAAATAAGTTTTGAGTTCTCACACTGTATCCCTAAACCACATCGCTATTAAACTGGGAAGCCACCACTCTGGGTTCCCTTTCACACACAAATGTATGCATGCACACACACATACACACACACACACATGCAGAGAGAGAGAAACAGAGAGAGGGAGAGTTAGGCATTATCAGAGCACAGCACTTGGGTAATGTGTCATCAGAAGCACTTGGGTTTCAGACAGACCCTAAGCGAAGATAACAGTGAGCCAGAAACCACAGACACACGCAGAAGAGAAGTGGATAAAGTTGAAAAGGTAAAACACAGAAGTTAGAGAGAGATGAAGAGATGTTTTGTTTGTTGTTCAATGGATAAAAGTGAGAATGACAACATATCAGTGAGGACTTCTCTCAAACAATCAACTACGTCTCATAAATAGGCAAGAACACTTTCGAGATATCACAAGAGAAAAGAATACTAAAAAAAAAAAAACAAAAAAAAAAACAATTATAACCCATATTTTTTCTAAAAAAGTGAAATTATGAAGATTAGGTACAATGATTTAGTACATGAAAGCTTTTAAGCTTTAATACCGAATGAAAGGTATCCAGAAAATGAGGCCCTATATGTTTTGCTATACTCCAAGTAATAAAAATAGCTTAGTTTGAGGTATTAAAACATTGTGGAACAGTCAATTGAGGTCAGTGAGCTTTACTTCAGAAATTAACTAATTCTCATTGAAAGATTCCAATTAAAACAACAATATGCTCATGATTGGACATCATTCTTTCTATCATGGAATTTTACAAGGAGAGCAGTTGCATGGGACAAACTTTCACCATCCTGTTTTTGATTTTGTGCCCTTGTTGATGCTAAAAAGCATCTAATCCTCATGCAACTACAATGATCTGAGAACCATTCTTTACCACAATTTTTTCCCTCTTGTGTTCCACACACGATATCATACACTTATGGACAGCGACATAACGAGAGGAATAAATATATTTGTTGACCTGGAAAATCCTTAAGTTTTAAATTAAGTCCTAAGATGAAGACCAAGAAATGAAACTCAATCAAAGCTTATTTCTTTGTTAAATGATTCTTTCAACAGAATATCTACTTGTTTATGTTTATGTGGAATTGTAGAGGATTTTCTTATGTAAGATACTGTACAGCCTTGCTGAATAAGAATTTGTAATAATCCTTTTATTGAATCTACTGACTAACTAACAAATAACTTTTTTAATGTCTGTTAAAGAGTTAGTTCTGCTTTGCCGGTATTTGTTCATTAGGACCTTTCACAATTGAAACAGACAAAATGTCATAATTAAAGTACAAAAAAAAAAAAAAAACCTGTTAAAGAAATCAAATGTCATAATGGCTTTAACTTTCTTTTCCCACTTTGCAAATAATTTCAAGACATGTTGCCATAGTAACTGCAAGAACAAAATAAACCCAGACTGTTATGTGAGCCTATTTGAAGAAATTTTGGGGGGGAACCCTAATTTTTTAAACTCTGATTTCATTACTAAATACATTAAAGCCCAAAAAGAAATAAAAACGAATGGAGAATGAAAAAGCAAAGAAAGTTACCCATGTAGACGAGCCTCATCACACTGCGGGCGAATTAGCCTACCTGCCATTATCCTTTAATATACAACGTCGAATCCATACGGAAAAAACCACAGAAACACACATAAACTAAATAAATACAAGTGTCAAATGATATTGATTCATACTTCATTTGTCCTTTGAAATCTCCACAAATGACTACATACAAGCCACACGCAAAGCTAAGTTAGAACAAGTTAGACTAAGCCGACTAGTGTGATGGTCTTGATCGGACTGGGGAAGAGGGAGCATAGGGTTATGCAAAACACACATAGATTCACCCGCCACTTTGCACAGCTGACCCATTACACTGCTTTTTTTGGAAAAAAGTTTGGGGCAAAGGGTTTAAAAGTTCTGATGTTTGGGCATAAAAAAATTTTTTAAAACATAGCTTTTGAACACATAAATCAATCCCGTCCCCTGCTTTTCAAAAAGGGAACATCAGTGTACTGGGGGGTGTACTGCATGTTCCACAGCATATTAGTCTACTTCCTAAATTCTCCCCATAGACTAAAAAAAAGTCCATCGCCAAACTATGTTAGTCATTGCAAAGTGTGACCTTTGTATTAAAGGGGAAAAGATTTGCTGAGAATTTACTCACCCTCAGGCCATCTAAGATGTAGATGAGTTTGATTCTTCATTGGAGCACATTTGGGTTTTGCATTACTACCAATGGATCCTCTGCGGGGAATGGGTGTTGTCCCGAATGAGGGTCCAAACAGCTGATAAAAAACATCACAAAAAATAATCCATGCACCATTTACAAACGTTTCCCAAAAACTCCAAACCAGTTCTAAACAAATATGTTGGAGGATTTAGGAGATTGACTTTTTTATTATGGACTCGCATTTTGGCAAGAAGTGATGGTTTAAAGTTAAAATGCCTTATTGAGGAATTTGTTTATCATAAACACACAGATTTTCACTTCACAAAAATTTTAAATTTATGGACTGGAGTTGTTTTAAATTACTTGTGGATTTTGTGATGTTTATATAAGATATTTGAACCCCTCATTCTGGCGGCACCCATTCACTGCAGAGGATCCATTAGTGATTAATACTAAATAATTCATGTAAAAATAATGGATGAATGTGGTGTAAAATGTAATGTAATTATGGAATGTGGGAATGAAAAATAATTATGAAAATAAATAATGTTAGATGTTAAATGGTAATGTATATATAGTTATAATGATGGTAAGTAATAAATGATGTAAAAAAAAAATTATGGGAATGAAATTGGGTTGACTTGAAAAATTAATGTGAATGTAATGGTATTATGGGGTGTAAAAATGAATGGGGTATGTATATGTATGGGTAAATAAATAAAAGGGTATAAAAATTGTGTTATTTTATTAGGATGAATGGAATAAAAATGCGGATGTTTGAAATAGAAGGGATAAATGTTAAATATAATTGTTATATTAATGGGGGTACTGGTATTATGAATTGGAAGCATATTGTATAATTGGTTATATATGGTAAATGAAATTGGGTATAAAATGGGAATATAGAAAAGGTTGAAAAAAAATTTGTTATTAAAAAATTGGGAATGTAATTTTTTTTTACTAAATTTTCTTAAAAAATTCAGAAGAAACACCCAAACTCATCTACACTTTTCAATGGCCTTGAGGGGAGGGTAAATGTTCATTTTAGGGTGTACTATCCTTTAAGACAAGACCGGGCATGATGTCACATTTTTATTGGTGCATGTTGCATGTGCATTCTATGATGTTATACTTTTATTATATAATAATATTATGTTATTATGAAATTTTTGCTGAAAAGTCATTAAATAACAAAAGAGAAAGTCCAATTTGATAGCTTACCCCATATAATGTGACAACATGCACTGCTATTGAGTCATGACCATGGGAAATATTCACTAGAGAAAAAAAAATGTGACAATTCCCCCCAGTCTTCCAAATTTCACAGCTCAGAAAAGTCAAAAAGTGGATGTGACGTATAGTCTGCAGACAGCAAAAGAGATGTTACTATTTAAACATAAATAAATGGGTTTGAAATTGGAATGGTGAAGGTGCCTGTTTAGTTCCCCAAACTGGTGAGACGGGATATAAGGTGAAGTGAATTTTAAAGGCCTTTAAAAAACCATGACAAAAAAAACAAAGTTGGAAAAAAACCTGGGAGGGCAAAATGCCAGGTAAACAAAACAAGAAGCAACACTGAAAAAAAGAAGAAACAGAAAGACCTTCCACCCGAGATAAGCCAATCTTCCTTTCTGGTGGCTGGGAATTTTCCACCTAAGTTTTGTGGGCAAATTGCCAATTGTATTGAGATACATTTTTTTAAGAAATTTCCAAAAATGGCACGATGTTGGAAAGAAGTTGGGGTCCGAAAGTGTGTTTGCAGGGTCTTCCCTGCCCATGGCCAAAAGAAAATCCACCCCACAAAAAATGCTTTTTTTTCTTGCTGAATTTGGGTCAGCTGAAGGGTTTTGTCCTTTGCCAACACAATACAAAATTGGCCCCCACCACTAGTTTCCCTGTTGACTTCTAAATCCATTCCTTCCCCCCTCAATTGTTTGATGCCGGTCTTACAATGGACCTGACTTCCATCAAAAGACATACACATTTTGGAGAGGTAAAGTCTAACCTGAGTGGCCCCCCAAAGGTAAGTAAAAACCATAATACTCCTGGGTGAAAATCAGTAACATAGTCCCCCCCCTTGTTTCCCTTTTACCACCCAGTGGTTAAAAAGCATAAATAATGTTATCCACCTGGGAAAAAAAACAAAAAAAAATAAAGTCCCCAGGATTGTTCCAATTCTACTCACCTTGTGAGGTGTATTTCACAGGTACAAGAATAGATAGGATGGGTGGTTCAACAGGGCCCCCTTGAGATGTCCAAAGAACACATAAAAATAGTGAAAGCTCCAAGTACCAGATTTGAAAATTGAGAAAGTCTTGAAAAGTAAAGCCCCAAAAGAATGCATAAGTAGAATTCGGCAAAAATGGAAAATGAGAATTTTCCAAAGACATGTCATTGCAAGTGGCTGGGTATGGTGTCCAGTTGTACTGTAGGTGATACTATTTTCTTCCCTTTTCCTTCCCTTTCTATCCTAATTAATGATGAATTACCCATAAACACCACTCAACCAACTGGGGTAAAATATTTCCCACCAGAACACATTAGAGGATATTTAATAATGAATGTAATTTTTAATATTTCAATTTTCTATTGGAAATTTCATATGTATTTTTTTACAAAATGAAATCAGTTAGTATTATTCAGTTTAAAAGAGCCATTCAATTTGCTTCAAAAAGCTGACCCACGTAAAGACAGATAATGTTTACAAAATAAAGATTTCTTAGAAGCAGCAAAATCCAGCCAATATTGAAAGAAATATCTTCTTGAAAAAAAAAAGTGATCCCCATGGTTGACACTACAGTGACTGGGCCCATAAATTTGGCCCCTGGGCTTTTTTTGGAAAATTCAGTCCTTTTCGCCGATCCAAAGGTAAATATGTTGAAAAGAAAGTTTTTTTAAAATTTTTGCCAAAACATGAAAAATTGTCTTTTGATTTGGTGATCGTTTTTAGGTACAGTACTTAAAATAAATATTTTTACAAAAACACCCATGAGCATCATGGACGAAATAAATAGGCAATAACTACTCAACATTATTGAGTGATTATTTATATGTGTTGAGACAAGATTTGTTATTAAATAATGAGTTCTGTGTTGGAATTTCAGTTCATTAATTTTCAATCGCTGTTTTATTTCATTTCCTTTTGGGGCCATTCAAATTCCAACTTTTATGACTTAAATAAAATTAAACCTAATTGTGCATGTTAAATATGCACCTTTATCTCTCTAATGATAATGGCAAGTAACGAAGTGGTTCTGTCAGGACGCATTAGTCCTCAAGCCATGCGTCTTACAGACCAAAAACAATCCTAATGAACCACTGACACGCATGTACACCAACTACAGAACAAACAAACAAAAACAAATTAAACTTTACTACCACACCTCGATCATACACCCACACAGCCACATGAAGACAAAAAACTCTCATTGATGGGTTTAACATGTTTGACTCTATATGATTATTGCCATTAAACCTCTCTAACTTGTGTGCATAACAGACTCTGAGGATCTTCATTCTCGTACACACAAAAAGAGAGAAGCTTAATTCCAAAAGGAATTTTGGCAGAGCAAAATGTTGCTTACACAAGTGGAGGGGAGAAAGAGCGATGGCTTGCTGACCTTATTAAGCTTTTTATTATATAAATATCAGCACACTAATTTGTGACAATACAGAAGATAAGTATATAGTGGATTTGAAGGTTGACTGACAAGTTGAGTCATAAAGAAACAGGTGCGACGGCCTGGAGGCCTGATAAAGGGCTTTCGTAAACCCTGACACCTACCACATAAACACACACTCCACGTTTCAGGTCATTTTACATTATGCATTAATGAAAAACATGCAGTTGTAGTGATACAAACAATGGGCCTTCCTGAATGCTTGGGCTGCTTTCTACAACAGGTATTTTTGATCAAGACAGGGAGGCGGGTTTTGTGGAGATGGGCAATGGCTCCCTATAAACCGCGGAGGACTATTTCCAGCCTCTTCCTACTCAAAAGAGAGTCCCAACCAATGTAACACACATACATTGTGAATAGATTGAAGAGATATAAATGCGCACATCATTTCAAACAATGTGTTGTTATCATTATGAAAATTTCAAGACAAACTATTAAAAAGTTATTGATTTATTTTTTGCATATCTTTGACTTATATGAATTATGTGTGTGTTGCGTTTTATGGTTAAAGGAAATGCCAGTAAACCTAAAAGGTAATGTCCTGCCAGAGAAAATTACTAGTACTACTAATTTCTTTTACAGTTGTAAAACTGATAACTAAAACTGTCTTTCTTAATTTAAATAAGGCTGAAATAAGGAAATGCAAATATGAGATGGAAAAAAACAAAACACAATCAAATTAAACAATAAATTAAACAAATTAATTAAAGTGAAAACTGAAAATATTTTTAAAAATATAATTTGAAAATGAATACAAAATTATAATAGTGTATAATAATTTTCTAAAACTAGGAGTGCTACATTAAAGCATCATGATGGGAAAGGTTTGTTCCCAAAAGCAGCTATTTTTTCAATTATGTTACCTCCTAACGAAACTTCATTTCTAGCCTTAAATTTTTAAGTCAGCATTGAATGCATCCTTCATGGGGAAGGCAAAATCTAGAATGCATTGCGGTGAGCTCAGTAGCTTACTTTACTAATACTGAAAAAAAAAGCATTCATAAAACATTTAATTTAAAAAAAATTTAATCTTTACCTAATATTTGCTTATGGCTGTGTATTTTCGGTTATTTGAGTGTTATGCTGTTTGCTTAGCAATATGCTAATGGAAAACTCCATTGGGGATGCAGAAGCATTGCATATATGGACACAGAGATTGTGCCTATGTAAAGTTAAAACTAGTCCCTTATGAGGGCCCCCGGTTAAGATGATGACTATGTAGTAAATCTGCAGCTCACTATGTTTTGGAACAGCGCTAAAGATGAGAAAGGATAAGTAAAGGGGACAAAAAAGGGATATTTTAGTCATATATCTACAATTGTCATGTTCGTCAAAAGTACCCACCCAGAAACACACACATACAAATGTGTGTGGGTCATACACACGCAATGACGAGGAAGGAACACAAAAACAAGAAGAAAGGATAGGATAGAAAAGGAAGATGTAAGAATGGTGCTATGTGATCCTTCTGGCAGAACCAGATTTGGATAAGGGTGAATCACCACAGGCTCGGCTCAGCTTGTCTCTGCCCCCTCACCCTCCCATTTACACCCTGGACCTCTCCCCTGGGGTCCGGGGTCAGTCCAGACATGCTAACATTTACACAACACAACCCGGGCATGCACAACTAACCTGTACTGTCACCCTGCTTCTCATTCACGCCAACAAAAAATCAGAGTGAAAGAAAGATGTGTGAACAAACATGTGACATGTCAGGGAAGAAGAGATGGCCATATGTGTTGTTTATTGCAAAGAAAAGCCAATAGAGTTTTTCTTTTTTTCTTATTAAATTGAGATTTAATAACCGCAATTTAATTAACTAGGTTGCAAAAACAGAGTTGACCAAACAAAATTCTTTAAAAAAAACTGAAATGTCTTTTTGGGGAACTATGCAATGTGACACATACATATTTTAATAAATCAATGTTTCTTATTATTTTTGTTATCAGTAATGCACAGTAAGGAGTTATATTTTCTCTTACTTAATGCTAATGTTTATTGAATTTTAGTGTTGTGTGTTATCTTCTCTCTTTGCATGTATCACCTTTTGCAATGTCTACATAAAGACTGGCCATTTTTATGGACGGCTCCTTCGATGAACTTTCTATTGAGTCACCAAAATCATTATGGTGGTTATTAATAAAATTTTAAAGTAAAAAAAATTTTTTTTGTAATTCAAGTAGGTATATTCATATTCCATCACTTTAATATATGGTTATAAGTTGTACCTTTACCCCCTTGTATCTAATGGTGAATTTCGACACCCACAGGGAGCCCCGTTTAACATAATATTATTTACAGCATAGAGCAGCAGACCTTGTGGGGCAATACCCACAGCTATTGTGGTTCAGTGGGGAGCATAGCAAGAAAAGAAAGAGTGACAATAGAATAAAAAGACATATGGTTAG
>NW_024873936.1:0-26278 GCF_018340385.1 Cyprinus carpio
GGCGGCAGAGCCGATCCTCCCGAGACGCAAAATACTCACTCTGAGTGGCCTCTGCCGAAACACCCGGGGCCCCTGCTCTCCGAATGACTTTAATTTTAGTTTCGTTTTTGAATTGGGCGAGCAGTTATAAAACATACTGATAATTTCTTTTTAACTGCGTCGTGCGCTGTTGCCCGTCTTTCTACGTAAAAATCAGTCAATTCATGTAATGATGAATGTCGTACAGTCTTGCTCGAGACTGAAAAAACGGGTTGAAAGCGTACCAAGCTGCGGAAGAGACACTATTCGAAGTGCTTTTCCGCGAGTGCGATTCAAGACTGAGTGAAACACGGACAAATGCCGTTTTCATTATTTTATTCGTTTAAAACCACTCATCATCCCATAGCATTTTTTTTTTTTCTATCGCATGGGGCTTGTAGAAATCACATTAACAGACCTAAAAAAAAAAAAAAAACACTTTATGGGTAAAACCAGCCTTTTAAAGAGGCAAAAACCTTTAATGAAATAAATAGAAACACTTGCAAAGACAAAAACACTTATGAGACGGCATTTAAATGGAACAAAAAAGCTGCTTAAACTACTTTGTCAAACAATTATGTGCAGAAAACAGACTAAAAGGTAAAAAATTACACATCACCGATGTCGGTGTTCAACATACAAAAATACTATATGGAAATTAAAAACCGTATGTATATTACAATTAAAATTAATGTTAAACAAATATTTTACAATTATATTAAATACTATAAATTTTGTATAACATGCTGTCCGGTAAAACTGTTAACCTAAATCTAAGATCCACTTGTTAGATTTTTACTTCCGACATATAATAATTCCTCGCCTGACGGCACAAAATACCCATAATTCATCATTCACAGCAAAGGGTTATCTTTTCTTAAATAGTTCTTTCAAGCTAACCTCACAGGATGTTACGGTCCACAGATACAAATGCACACTATTTTCTCTTTTAATGTCTTCTGTGATCTCTGAAAGACTACACACACTTTCCACAGAGCCGCATTCGACCGTCTTCCTCGATGTCCTGCGTGAATGAACTGCCGTCGTCTCACACTCGAAACTGTAGCGTCTGCGTCGCACCCTGGTGCCGCCACAGCAGAAGCCCGAATCCGGCCTGCAGCCTCCACGACACTCCACCCAGGACAGCGGCTGCGTGCTGCGACACTGGACCTCGCCGCGCCGCACGCGATGGAAGTCCCGCACCGACTCGCCCTGACACGGAGCCACTGGAAGCAAAGCGTACAGTCAGACAGAGCTGGGTAGATTACTAGAAAATTGTAGTCTGTAACTGATTCCAAATTACAAACAAAAATTGTAGTTAGTAATGTAATCCATTACATTACACATTTTAAGTAATAAAATCAGAGTACTTTTAGATTACTTGTGACCTAACTGGTTTGCCATATTGATTTGAATAGGATAATCTTGTACCATATTGATATAAAAGTGCAAAGATTAAGAATTTTTTTTCTTAAAGGTGTCATATGATGCACTTTTCAAGTTTTCAAGTTTCCTTTCTCTTTGTAGTGTTACAAAGCTCTTGGTGCATGAAGGACAGAAGAACTGTAAAGTTGCAAAGACTAAAATTCAAAACCAAAGAGATATTATTTATAAAAGTTAACACTCGTCCCCACGGCCTCCTAAAACGTTTTGAAGTTTTGAGCCATGTATTATTACTTTGAATTAGGCTTCTACTACTACTATTACTATTGTACCCTACAATAAACATTTACTCAAACTCTCTTTTATGAGATGTATGGGGGAAAAAAAGAAAATAACCACAACATATCGGCATATATCGGCTGCCCTGATCTATAAATATCGGTATCGGTCAGAGAAAACCCCCTATCGGTCGACCTCTATCTCTTAAAAACTGGGGTTCATGAAGAACTGCAGGGGGGTTATAATTTTAATGAAAAGCTACTAATTAATTAAATCATAAAAATGTGAAATTAAAATTAATTTTAAAATAACAATCAAAATAAAACACTTTTACTGAAATAACTTTAAAATAAAAATAAAACACTTTGTGATTATAACCAACGTCAGAGAACTGTGCGTGAATTTGCAAATGTGATACTTAATTAATAATTTATTACCTTAATTTCTCAGGGAGAATTTCAAATAAATACATTAAGTGAAAGAGACAAATAAACGTTTTATGAATCCCTGCACAACATGTAAATAAAAAATACTGTGAATGTGCACTTTAATGTGTTTGAAAGACAAAAGCCCTCCAAAGACACAGTAATACAAGGTTAAACAACCTACTGAGTGATGATTCAAATAAAAATCAATGTTGTGTCATCAGTAGTTGCAATGTTGAGAAAACATGTCATAAAACTGATTTTTGTAAATCCAGTGGTCAAATGCTGTGTGGCCTTTCACTTTTATATACACCTGACTTATGACTGGTCTCTGTGTGAATGTCATCAAAACTGGAAGACTTTCTGAGTGTATTTAAGCGGTAGGCTATATTTAAAAGGTTTCTGAGTGTATTTAAAATGAAAAAAGAGGAATAATTTTGTTGCTATTGTTTGAATAATATGTAATCATGTAATCAACAAAAAAGTAACTGTAGTCAGATTACGAGTATTTAAAATGTAATCTTATTACAAGTACTTAATTTTTGGAATCTGATTACATAATCCAGATTACATGTATTCAGTTACTACCCAGATCTATGTCTTATGATAACGGTTTGTTGTGTAAATGAGCATTGTTTACCTGTGTCGCATAACTGGCCGCTGTAGCCGCTGTCGCAAACGCACTGCGCCTGTCCCGTGGGTGATACCTCGCAGAAGCCATGCTGGCATGAGAGCGCCGCACAGGGGCCGGGGGCCTCGTCCTCTTGAGCACACAGGGGCCCCTGGAAACCGTCCGCACACTCGCAGCGGTACGACTGCAGGTCCACCGGGACACAGGTGCCGTGAACACACCTTACAGCAAGAGAGAGGACAATCAGTTTGGACCAGGGGCCAGATTAACTAAACTGGGCCAATTAGCATGAGAGCACAATGGCAAAAAAATCACCTAAATCTACTAAAAACACAGGCACTAAATGGGTTAAGACACGCTTTTTTTTTGGCTGATAAATAATGGCACAGACAGCAGTAAATTAACGCAAACCTTAATAAAACATGTTGCATGATTCATTTAAATACTCTTTCAGATGCAAAATTCATGGGAACAATTAAACGCCTACAAATGCATATGCAAATAAGGTCAGTTGCAAAAATGACTGTTTCTCAGTGCGTTCTTTAGTAAATCCTGATGGTAGTTTTTTCAATGCCAAAAGACGGTTTGAACTGGCAAAAGCTGTTAGTAAATCTGGCCTTGTGATTATAAACTGCCTTAAATAGGAGTTGGTGGTACAACAGTGATTTGTGTCATATTAATGGAATATTTTACACAAGTTTACTGGATAATACTGTTTTTATATTATGAAATTAAATTACTACTCGAAAGTAGGGGTGACCCCGAATAGTCGAAGATTCGATGCTTCAATAGGATGAGCCTGATTCAGTCTCACACTATAATATATAAATATAAATATAAATATAAAATATAAATATATATATATATATATATATATATATATATATATATATATATATATATATACATATGTTTTCATATTTCATCTCATGTGTAAAATGTATTTTTTTTATCTATGAAATTATATTAGCTACTGTATATTTTTCTATAAAAATAATTAAATTATGATTTAATGATGGTTTTGGGTTTTTTATAAAAAGCATTAAATTGGCTTTACCACATGGTTATTTAATATAATAATTAAAATAAATAATATTACAAATGTTTTAGAATATAGATGAATTGAAATTGTTGTATATTTTACATAAAATATATAAATAATAAATTTTGTTCTATTTTATGTCAAATATTCAGTAGGCATTACCACATGGTTATATAGCATAAAATTATTTTTTACAGATAAATTAAAATGTTTGACATTTTATATAAAATATATAAACAATATGTATATATCATAAAATTGAATCATTTAAATACAAAACATTCAGCTGGCATTTCCACGTGGTATCTACTATAAAAGCATAATATATAAAATAGAAAATATATTATTTATATATTTATCTTATATTGGAGGTTTTGTATTTTTTCTAGGGCTGTCAAAATGATTAATCACGATTAATCACATTCAAAATAAAAGTTTATTGTTTACATAATATATGTATGTGTACAGGGTATATTTATTATGTATATATAAATACACACACATAAATTATATATTTAGAAATATTTACATGTATATACAATTATATATTTATATTCTTATATTGTTATATTATATATAAATATATTTAATATATAAACATAACATATTCTTCTTAAATATATACATGCATGTGTGTGTATTTATATATACATAATAAATATACACAGTATACACACATATATTATGAAAACAAAACTTTTATTTTGGATGTGATTAATCGTGATTAAATCATTTGACAGCCCTATATTTATCTTATATTGGAGGTTTGTATTTTTTCTATTTTTTCATTTTTAATTTTAAAAATTTTTTTTTTATATTTTAATAAAAATATATATTTAAAAATTAAATATTTGATATATATTTATAATGATTTTTTCTCAATATTTGGACTTTTTTTGCCCCCTCAGATTCCAGATTTTTCATGCAGCATGAACACACAGCTACGCACTTGTTTTTCTGGCAGGGGTTGGTGGCGGCTGCCAGCAGGGCCTGATCACAGTGTTTGCCGCCCCATCCCGGCTGACAGCGGCACACGGGCCCGGTGTCGGAGTCCGGCTGACACAGTCCGTTCACGCAGCGCAGCTCCTGACAGGCCTGGCAGCCCGGCACCACTCCCGGCTTCATCTGCGTGCGCGTGAAGTCCTGCAGCTCATTATTGATGTACAGGTTTCGTATGCAGCCCTGAAAACTGGAGCCGTTGAGAGACGGCCACTGGTTCAAAGACAGCGACTGCGTGTTTTCAGGCATTCCTGATGGATGAAACATACATTTAGAGATACACTCAAAAACATTATTTTACAACACTGTTCCATTCATTTAAATAAAAACAACATTTTCATTTAACACCATGAAGTTAGGTTTCCCATTTAAACAATTGCATTGTGTTAAACAGACTTGAAACAGTTGTGTTTTGGCTAAGACATTTGAATAAGACATTTGGGCTGTTACCAAGCAAATAAAATCAGTATCAACAAAATTCATCTTTGCAGCGCAGAGGAAACACAGAAGCTGCATCTGAAGTGGCATTTAGATGTATTTACACACTACTGTTTAGTGCAGAACATGAATGCATTTAACCTGCAATTACAAATGCATAAATGTTTTGAAACATAAATTATTTAAATAATAAAAGATACTCTGAATGTGAAATTAAAACCGCCAGTAGGTGGCAGCAAGTCACTGTTAATAAGTGAGTCATTGCGACTGAACCGAATCATTTAAACGCTTGATTCATTCAGGAGCGATTCATTATTTATTTTTATATAAATTAATGATTTTTTGCAGTCAAATGTGGAAATTTTACCGCCGACGTATAGCGGGGCGTCTCTGGTGAGGGGCTGGACGTGTCCCAAGCTGTCCAGAGTCGTAGGAAGCCCCCCGTCCACAGAGAGGTTGACCATCCGGTCGTAAGTCAGCAGCTCGACGGTGTGAAAGCGTCCGTCGTTCACTGTCTCCGAGCTGCGGAAACAGGCTGTGAATCAGAGCAGGTGTATTAACATGGTAAATGTGGAGTGTGATCTTTAAATGTAAACCTGTAAATGGTGCTTCCCGGCTGATTTCCTGCGTCACAGGTCACTTTGACACGGCCGTGGTGTAACTCTACTGCGATGTGGTCGTCGACGCCGTTGTAGAGAAGAATCCCATTGTCTTCAGCGGTGGAGACCTGAGAGAAAGAGTCCGAACGCAAGAGTGCTGCTCAAATCTTTGCGATTTCTGTGCGTCTTTGACATTATGCTCAACCAAGGCTGCATTTATTTGATTAAAAAAATAAAAATACTGTAAAATTCTGAAATATTACTATTACAACTGTTTCCTATGTGAATATATATAAAAATTTAATTTATTACTGTGATCAAAACTGAATTTTCAGCATCATTAGGCTACTCCAGTCTTCAGGGTCACATGATCAATCTAATATTCTGTAATTTGCTGATTTGCTGCTCAAGAAACATTTCTGATTGTTATCAAAACAGTTGTGCTGCTAAAAAATTTTTGTACTATAACATATATATTTTTTCAGGATTCTTCAATGAAAGTTAAAAAAGATTTAATTGGAAATAGAAATCTTTTGTAACACTATAAATGTCTTTTGTCACTTTTGATCAGTTTAATGCATCCTGGCTGAAAAAAATAGCAATATTCCTATTCTTATGTGAGAAAATGTTTATATAGTTCAGTGAATTTGTTTGAAGCTGTTATGTTTTGCACAAATGGCCAGCAATAATTACATACTGTTTTAATCATAGAAACAACCATATAAATTGGGAGGGTCTGCTCTGCCGGAAATATTGCGAAAAAAAAATTGTGGCCATTTTAGTGTATGCACCCTTTATTTTTTATCAGAAAAATGTGAAAAATGATTTTTTTTCCTCAAATCCTCAGTGGGTTTGGTAGGCTGTCAATAAATGCATTCCAGATACACAGAACACAAGTGCTGACAACATCCACTGAAAAAATAACTCTTAAAACACATTTCTACATGATTTTTTGCATCAATTTAATGCAAAAAATTAGGCGTTTTTTCTCACTTTTTTCCAATATTTTTCATCTTCATATAAATATTTATATTTATATGAAGTAAAGATGAAATATATATTTCTTAACATTTATACAAAATATAAAATGTATTTATATAATATCTCTGTATTAAGAAAACCTAACTTAAAATCGTATTACTTAAAAAGCTATTTATATTGTATTATATTAAATATTTGTTTTTTTACATTAACCACTGTTGTACTAATGTTTATTTTAATGGCTAATAATATCTAATTAACAGTAATAAAATTTGTAATTGTATTTATTTGTTTGTTTGTAATGTCATAGAAGTCTTTAATGCATCCTTGCTTAATTTCTTTCCAGAAAACAAAAAACAAACTTGTGAACAATAGTGTCTAATTATTTTATATAAAATGCATCCATATATATATATATATATATATTTATATTTAATTATTTTATTTTTTTAAACGTTAAATTGTTTTATATATTTTCCTTTTATTTAACAATGTGGTACAACTACATAAAATGGTGGCACAAAAATATATATAATATTTGATTTATTTGTAACATCATAAATACCTTTACTGATATTAAAACTTTTATACTCCTGTTCTGATCAATTTAAGGATCCTTGATGAATGAGAATATTAATTTCTTTAAAAAAAGCAAGAAAAAATAAGAATACATTTGGATTGTAATTTATGTTTAAATATTGGACGTAAAATATTTATAAATAATAAGTGTGTATATATAGTATATAAACTGCATAAATAGTATTTAGAAATAGATGTGTATATAGAGTATATATATACTGTATATATATGTATGTGGGTGTGTATACACACGCACTTACACAAAATACATTTTTAATAAAATTGTTTTGTATTTATATTAAAAAAAATCATTTTATATTAACCTTGTGGTACTAATATAATACCAGTGGTTAATAATTTATTTATTTCCATAATGCATATTACCGCAATGCAGCTATAACAGAGTGTTTCATATATGTCTTGTGTGTTTCACGGTATGCTTTGCATTGCATCCTTGAATCTAACAATAGCAGAAACATAAAAAATATGACAATTACTCGACATATGGCTGTTACATTAAATTACATTTACATTTACCTGTTCCACAGATGTTTCATGTGCCAAGGTCAGAGAAAATGAATCCGAAGCATATGCTTGGACAGAAACTATTTAATTATGGAGCTGTTTTTGCTTTATATTTTGGGCATATGGTGAAGGTCACGGTCTCTCTCGCATTATCATAAATTAAACAGCACTCATAACAACATTAATACATGTTTGTGTGGTTAAATGTGAGTTATAGTTCACATGTATGCTGCCACATGTGGAAAAAAAATTCTAGATAGACTACAGTAAATATCTCTTTTAATATATACAACAAAGTGATAATATAATGATATGTTAGTATATATTTATTTATTTTTATATATTTGCACCTGTAGCGTGATGTTGGTCTGCGGCCGGTTCTTGAGGTCACTGAGCAGCAGGTACGAGTCTCTGTCGATGAAGTTGACGCTGAGCAGTTTTTCGCAGCGCGGCCCGCCGAACCCCGGCAGACACTGGCAGGCTGCAGTACCACCTCTCTCCACACAGGGGGCGCCATTCTCACAGAGCAGCTGCTCACAGCCCGCCGGAGCCCCGAGAGACACTTCACACAGACGACCGCTGACACCAAACAACACGCCATCATAAACTACTGCATAAAACACTGCACAGATCATGCCACAGATGACGAACAAGAGTGTCCGTGAGAAATAGACTGATCTAACCCTAACCCTAACACTAGCTTGCGCTATTCTTTTTCTATTCTGTCTGTTTTTTTATTTATTATATAATTAAAAAAAACTACGTGTACTACGTTAAGCTATCTGAGACTTGCATATTATAGCTCTTTTGTTGATTTGTATTGCTTCCATTATTGTAATTATGTAAATGTTAAAATCGTGTTCTTTGTATTAATGTTGCTTTAATATGGTCTTGAAACACTTTTATGATTGTTAATAAAAGTTTACATTTATATACTCTAAAAATGTTGTGTAGTGTAACCAATACTTAAAAATTTATAACATATTTTAGTTAAACCTTCGATAAAAGTATTCAAATGTAATAATTTCTTAAAAAGTTTTTAAATACATTTTTCAATGTAATTTTATAAATATCATGAATTATTAATTCATCATTATGTTTTGGGGGAGTTACACAACATTAAGTTTTAAAAGCTTAACTTATCTTGCTTGTAATAAAAAGGTCAAATTATTATTATTATTATTATTATTATTATCATCCTCGTTGTTGTTGTGTTTTTCCTTTACCACATGACTGTGATTTAGTGGACGGTTTTATATTAATAATAATAGTTTTTAAATATTTATAGTAACATTAATTAATAATTTATTTAATTAATAGATTTAATTAATTAAATCTATCTATCTATCTATCTATCCATCCATCCATCCATCCATCTATAATAATCTATAATTATCTATAATAATAATGTAATGTAATTATGTAAATAAGATTAATATAATAATATAATTAATAATAGAAAATTATATGATATTTTAACAAAATAGAAATCATATTAAAAGATTATAACAAACTACTTAAGCACCGCAAAAATATAAAAATTTAAATTTAATTCAGAAATGAAAAACATTGTCATCATTAAAGAGGCGTATTAAAGTCATTGTGTGTATTAACTGGATTTTGATGTATTTTTGAATTAATATAATAAATGAAGTGTCATATCATTGACAGATATTAATAGGCAGGAGTACTTTATATTTTTTTCCAGAGAAAAAGAAACATGGAGTAACATGAAAATCTAGAAATATTGAGAACATTTTTAACATTATTTTATAATGATTTTTTTTCTTTACAAATTCTATTAAATGAGCATGTGGTGATGCCTACTGAACATTTGAAATATGAGAAAATATATTTTGTTCACTGTATCCATCTTATGTAAAATATAAAACATTTTTGTTATCTATAAAATTTTTAAAAACATTTTAATGTTACTTTATATTAAATATTTTAAATTATATATGGAATATCACATAAGTATACTTCAAGCTTAATATATTTTATATTAGTCTTTCGTATGAAATAAGCATGACGTTGAACTGAAATGAGTTTGAGTGGAATGTAATGTGGTTTTGACTCACCTGTAGCCCTGAGGACAGATGCAGGTGTATCCCGCCACATGATCCACACAGCGCGCTCCGTTCTGACAGTAATGACCCTCACATTCATTATAATCCACACTGCAGTCGTCGCCCACGAAACCCGGCGGACAGATGCACCTGAACACAAACACACAAGGTCAGAATCTCATTTACTTCATTATTTCAGTCACCTTAAATGCTGCTTTTCAGCTGAAAGGCCTATTTACACACGACAGCAAATATTTGCCATAAACAGGACGGTGAACAGAAACGACATTCCTACGCAGCGACTCAGATGAGGAGCAAAATTCATCAGGTCAAAGAACACCTTTTTTCTTTATCACAAACACTTTCGAAGTTGATAAAATTCTATTATATTACTCTCCTAAATACCTGATATTCAACGGTTTTAAATACATCTTTTTTTGTTGTTTTTTTACAAATTATCATTAAGTTTTGGTCGTACCACCTGACATTTTACAGCCATTTTACTAACATTGCTTGTCATAAAAAGGTCAAATTATTGTTACTATTATTATTTTTTTATTATTATTTATTATCTATTTTGTTTTTGTTTGTTTTTTTTGTTCTCCAGCATATTGGTTATCACATGACTTTAATTTACTGTACTGTACTGTTTTTAATGCTAATAGTAATAGTTTTTATATTTATAATAATATTATTTAATATGTATAATATTTTATGATGACTAATATGAAAGAAAAATACTTTATATAAAATATTATATAACAACTTTATTTTTATTTTTCATATAAATAATATATACTTCTTTTATATTTCACTTATATTTTATATAAAATATTTAAACATACACTACCATTCAAATGTACACAAAGAAATTCTTTCATATAAATATGAATATTACTGGTATATAAATATGCAACATTTTTATTGTTTTATATGTATAAAATTTTATGATGGTTAATATGAAAGAAAAAATATTTTATATAAAATATTATACATCAACTTTATTTTTAAGTAACATTTTTATTTCACATAAATCATATACGAATAAAATACCTTTTATATTTTATTAATATTTTATACGTACACTATACCGTTCAAATGTTTGGTGTCAGCAAGATTTCTTTTTCTAATAATATATAAAAATGAATATTTTTTCTCAGCAAAAATGCAACAGATTTTTTTTTCAGTCTTTTGTAATATTATAAAATTCTGTTTTATAGAATTTTCTATTCGTCAAAGAATCCCGAGGGGGGGGGGGGGGATGCATTAAAAGCATTAAAAACTTTTTTGAACAGCGAATCAACAAATTCGAATGATTTCTGAAGAATCACGTGACACTAAACACAGTTTAAACTATATTTGAACAGAAAACAGTAATTTCACAGTAGTACTGTATTTCAGATCAAATAAATGCAGATTTTGAGAAACACTAAAACATCTCACAGACCCAAAACCTTTGAATGGCAGTGCATGATATACTGTTAATTAATGTATTACTTAGATAGAAATATTATTACATGACGTCATTTATAATAACAAGCATCTTATGATTAGTGTCTTGCGCTCACTTGGGTCCCGTGACGGTGGGTATGCAGGTGGACCCGCGCTGACAGGGATTCTGACCCGGGTAACACAGATCCTCCTCGTACTCCTCACACTTCTGGCCTGTAACACACATCAAGCCTTGCTTCACCAATCAGAGCACAGCATGAACCAGCCGCGCCACTCTAACACTGACCTGAGAAGGGCTGCGGACACACGCAGCTGTAGTTCCCCACTCCGTCCACACAGATGGTGCCATTCTCACAGCTGTTCTCCACACAATCATCCACATCCACCTCACAGAACTGCCCCGCGAACCCCACAGGACACCAGCAGCTGGAGACACACACAGAGTCAGACACTGCTGTCGTGTCTCGTCTCAGACTTCAGTGAGGTGTGTGTGTTCGCACCTGAAGCCTCGGCTAGCCTCGTCGCTGTAGCAGCTTCCTCCGTTCACACATGGATCGCCTTCACAAGCGCTGACAGAAAGCTCACAGTTTCTCCCCTAGAAACACCAGCAGAGAGGCTTTAAACCAAAGCATGGAGTTTACTGCCAGAAGCTGTGGCATCCATCCCTGCAGACAATCACTCTCAAACAGTGTCTGCTGTGTGTTTACAGGGAGTGGCTTTGTATGGGGCGAGGGTTCATTTTTGGTGCTTATGTTTTATAGAAATGTGTTATTTGAGATGTTTCATTGATTCAAGGAGTCTAAGAACGAAGCTGGACTGCTTTTCTGGATATGCTCATTTTCCAGAGGGTCGGATTTATTTGCTTTATGTGGCTGAAAATTATAATGATTATAATAATAATAAAAACTGATGACATACACTACCAGTCAAAAGTTTTTGAACAGTAAGAGTTTTCATGTTTTTGATTTAAGAGGTGTGTTTTGTTCTTCATGAATGCTGATGATTTTTTTTTGGATATAGAGAAATTATTGTAGTTATTTTATTAATTACTTTTTTTAAGGGGGACGCTTTAAATTGATCAAAAGTGATGATAAAGACATTTATAATGTTACAAAAGATTTCAATTTCAGATAAATGCTGTTCTTCTGAACTTTCTATTCATCAGAGAAACCTGACAAAATTCTACTTAGCTGTTTTCAACATAATAATAATAATAATAATAAATGTTTCTTGAGCAGTAAATCAGCATATTAGAATAAGAAATGTTTATAGTGTGATAATGAAGAATGTAGTTATGATGTTTAAATTCAGCTTTGATCACAGAAATAAATGACATTTTAAAATATATTCCAATAGAAAAAGAGTTATTTTAAATTGAAAAAAAAAAAATCATAATGTTACAGTTTTTGCTTTATTTTGGATCAAATAAATGCAGGCTTGGTGAGCTGAAGACATTTCGTAAAAAAAAATAAAAATAAAAATCTTACTGTTCAAAAACGAATTGTAATAAAACTAAAAAAATAAAATTAAATAAAAATAAATTAATTAATAAATAACAGATGAAGTGTTGTCTTTATTTTACTCAAGTTAAAGTACTAAAATGACTACAATGGAAACAAAGATAAAAGTTGAACAGAAACAAAATAAAAAAAATGAATAAAAATTACTAAAGCACATAAAAAAATCACTAAAACTTAAGCTAGAAAAAATTTGAACTAAAAATATTAATAAATAACAAAATAAATAACACTAAAATAACTCAATTTGATTTTTTTTTATTTCTGTATTTTTTTGTAGATTTTTCTGAGTAGTTTTATTTTGTATTAACATGAAATACAGTTCACAATTTATTTTACTTCTAGAATGTGATGCACTACTGTATGCACCAAATGTATATATAAAAAAAGAAATTAGAACTATTAATATTAATTGTATTGTTTGTTGTTGTTAATTTTCTTTATTTTTTTGGTGGAAATTTTTTGTGGTGATGATGATTTTTTGATGGGTGGTCCAAGATGTAGATTAGTTTGTTTCTTCACTGGCACCCATTCACTCATTCATCCTTCGATGGCACCCATTCACAATAAGAATGAGAGTGCAAACAGCTGCTAGAAACAACACAATATTTGTTCAGAGCTGATTTGGCTTGTAAACGGTGCTTGATCTGTGCAGATTTCTCTCCTGATTCAGACCAGACCACTTTTTCACTGGAGAAACCAATATTATGGATTATTGACTCGTGTTTTAGCTGGAAGCAATGGTTTAAAGTAAAAAATAAATAAATAAAAAAGTCTTAATGCTGGATTTGTTTCAGCTTTTGTCTTCACAAGATGTTAACTGATGGACTGCAGTGGTGTGGATTACTTGTGGATTATTGTGATGTTTTTATCAGCTGTTTGGACTCTCATTCTGACGGCACCCATTCACATCCATTGGTGAACAAGTGATGCAATGCTACATTTCTCTAAATCTGATGAAGAAACAAACTCCTCTACATCTTGGATGGACTGAGGGTGAGGACATTTTCAGCTAATTTTCATTTTTTCCATGAACTGTTTCTCTAAGTGAGCTGCAGTTAAATCCTCAGGTATGGAAGCAGTGACATGTTCGTGCTCAGGACCTTGTATCCCTGTGGGCAGCTGCACTTGTACTGGTGTAGTGGGTCGCTGTGGCACCGGCCGTGATTCTGGCAGGGGCTTGACGAACACGCGCTGCATTTCTCCGACACGGACGGATCCACAGGACCTGAGGGAGAGCAGACGCTGCAGCTGAATCCTCACAGAGGTGGTGTTTTCTCTCTGAGACGGTGGTCTCGGTCACGCACCTGTGCACTGGAAGCTGTTTCCCGGCGTGGTGAGCAGCAGCTTGCCCTCCATGCCCTGCGGCCCGGCGCAGCGGGCGATCCCGGGCTCCTTGTAGCCGCTCTTCACCCAGTCAGAGAGCCAGCGCAGGCGGCAGTCACAGTACAGCGGGTTCGCTCCGATCGCCCTGAGAAACACACACACACACACACACTGAGAAAACCAGAAGCAGCGAGGAGGAAGGAACACCGTCAGTGTAACTTCATGCATTCATTTATTTTTTGTTTTGAATTATAATTATATTTATTGATGTTAATGTTTTTTTTATGTCCAATTTATTTATACTTTTTTATTACTTATTCACTGTAATCCATTTTAATCCTTTTTTCTTTTTCATTTATTTTTTATTTTTTTTTTTTTTTTTTTTTTTTTTTCTTTTTTAAAAAATGTTTATATAAAGCCATTTTACAACAAAGCTAATTTTGGATTATTTTTAATACCACTACCGCTAATAATAATAATTTACAATCTGCAGTACTTTTTTTTTGTTTTGTTTTTTTCTTTTCAAAAAATGTTTTTACTATCAGGTGAAACTTTAAACAACATCAAAAGCAAATATAATACTTATTGCAATACTCATATAATAATAGATAATGATCATAATAATATGAATGTACATAATATTAGAAAATTATATTTTCGAGTATATATGACGTCAACATTATTATTATTACTAACAATAATATTATGATGATAATATTATTATAATCATAATGCAATTATTTTCATGTATTGTCATCACAATTACATATTCCCATTACTGTAATACATCAATATGTTTTATGTTTAACTTGAGAATAAAAAAAAGACATTTAGCACGTAAATCTTATTTATAGAGCACATTTAAATTCAGCTTACACTGAGCAAAGTGCTGTACAAAACAATCATAAAATGCAGTAAAGTATAAAATAAAATACAATAAAATGCAAATTAAAATCCAAGATAACAATACTAATCCATAAATTAAAAATCAGGAAAGGTCATAGAATAAAAATGCGCTTTAAGTTTAGACTTAAAAACCAAACTAGACAGAGCACTCTTAATGTCAGGTGGCAACTGATTCCATAACCGTGGAGCAGCTACCGCAAAGGCTCTGTCCCCTTTAAACTTAAGTCAAGACCGTGGGACATGTAAAAGAGCTTTATTAGCAGATCTGAGAGACTTGAATTAAATGAGATAAGATCAGAAATGTATGATGGAGCTTGTCCATTAAGTGCTTTAAAAACAATAAACAAAATTTTAAATTGAATTCTAAAGGAGACAGGAAGCCAGTGGAGCGGCGCTAAAATTGGAGTGACTTATGACGCACGTTTCGTTTTTTTGCACCAGTTAACAATCTGGCCGCTGCATTCTGGACCATCTGCAAACGAGCCAGTGAAGATTGGGGAAGACCTAAGTATAAGGAATTACAGTAGTCCAATCGTGATGTGATAAATGCATGAATAACTTTTCCAAGTCTTTAAAGGAAAGTGTTGATTTATGTCTAGAAATGATTCTCAATTGATAATAGCTGTTTTAACAACTTAGCTAATTTCCTTTTTTTAAGGCAAAGCTCAGAGTCAAAAATAACACCTACATTTTTTTGCATGTGACTTAACATATGGAGTGAGACTGTCTAAGTTACTGACTATAGAGTTTCTGGTTTTAGAGTTTCCAAAAATAATCACCTTGGTTTTTTTCATTATTTAGCTGGAGGAAATTATTTGCCATCCAGATTTTAATGTCCTTCAGACAGTCCATAAGGGGCTGCAGGGAATGTCTAGATTTTAATGGAATGTATAACCGAGAATCATCAGCGTAGAAATGAAAAGAGATTTTATATTTGTTAATTATATTACCAGGTGGAAGCAGCCGGACGACAGATTAAAAAGTAATGGCCCCAGAATGGACCCTTGAGGAACCCCACAAGGGAGAGAAACTGATGATGAGGAAAACTGGCCAATAGCCACTGAAATTGTCCTGGATTTAAGATATGACTTAAACCACACTAATGCTGTATCCTTGATACCTACCCAATGTTCAAGGCGTGACAAAAGGATGTTGTGATCACCTGTGTCAAAAGCAGCACTTAAATCCAATAAAATCAAAACTGCGTTTTCACCACAGTCAACAGCAAGTAGCAAATCATTCAGCACTTTTAGCAAAACCGTTTCAGTGCTATGATAGGATGCAAAACCTGACTGAAATGGTTCAAATACCAGAGTCGAATTTAAAAATGGAAGTAACTGTGATTGGACTTTTTCCATAACTTCCATTCCATAAGGCAATTTTGAGATGATAATTATTCAAACATTTTACATCAAAAAATTTATCATTTATACTTAAAAAATTGTTATTGAAATAAAGCTAAAATAAAATATAAATATTAGATAAAAAACCTAATAAAAAATATTACAAAACCATAAAAGTTAGAAGTGTTGCCTTTGGGAAATTAAACTGAAATAACTAACTGAAATAAATGACTATTTATATATTTATTTATTTATTTAGTGCTGTGAAAATTAGCACGTTAACACAGACAGTTAATTTTTCCAGTTTAACGGCATTAATAATATTTAATGCAGTTAAATATTCGCCTTCAGTCATTAAAAAGACGGCATTAAACAAATATTAAAATACACTGTCTTGATGTTGTTTGAAGATTGAAAACTTTAATGTTAGGAGGGATCAATCATGATTAATATTGTGAAGAAATTAATTAGTTAGTCTGTTTTTTATATATATATATTTTAGACTAACCAAATTAAGTAATAATATACACAAATATCATTGTTACTGCTGTTTCTGAATAAATAAGGCATGATGTCTGCTGCTAATATTATAGTAATATTGTATTTGTATATGTATATATATTATATGTATGTATATATATATATATATATATTATATATATATAGATAGATATATATATATATATATCATCTATATACACACACACACACAATATTACTATAATATTAGCACAGTATATTATTAATAAGATAATATAAAATATTTCCAAAAGGCAATTTTCATTTGATTCTCATAACTGTAATACAGTAGCCTACCAAAAATCATTGTATTGCAGTGAAAATAATTTCATATTACCAAAATCATTATAAAAATATCTTAATAATAATAATAATTCCTTACATTTATATAGCGCTTTTCTGGGCACTCAAAGCACTTTACATAGAAGGGGGTAATCTCCTCAACCAGCACTCTTCTATCTTAAGAGATAAAAGTGATA
Source organism: Cyprinus carpio (assembly GCF_018340385.1). Classification (NCBI taxonomy): domain Eukaryota; kingdom Metazoa; phylum Chordata; class Actinopteri; order Cypriniformes; family Cyprinidae; genus Cyprinus; species Cyprinus carpio. The sequence continues at coordinate 17,511 of NW_024873936.1, forward strand.
AAAACTCCCCCACTTTTAACTGTTTTTGTGAGAAAAAAAAAGTTTTTTGCTTTACAGTAAAACAAATGTAGTGAAACGTATTTAGTTCTCTAGAAAATGATGCCACAATCCAAAAAATGTGCAGCATTTATCTAGATCAAACTATGATTTGTATTTTTTCTCTTGATTATGGGATGTAACATGCCCTGGACATGTGTGTTATCATATACTGCGGGTGAGACAGACTGAAGCGTGATGCTGTGTGTGCAGGTGTGAATGTGAGACAGGTGAGACTCACAGGTGTGAGAGAGACGCTGCGTCTCTGAAGACTCCCTGGTGTAGTTCAGAAATATTGTTGCCATGGAGAGATCTGCAATAAATGGACAAGAACGAGGAAGAAATGTGTGGGCTGAGAGCAGCTCAAACCATTGCATCTGTGTGTTTGTCACAATCACAACTACACTACTTCCTGTGAGACAGTAAGAGTGTTTCAGAGGAGCAGATCCAGTACAAACTCACAGCAGACGGAGAGAGGACAGGCCTCCAAACACCAGAGGAGGAATACAGCGCAGCGCGTTATAACTCAAGATCCTGCAAAACACCACAACACTCCATAAACACACACTCACAGCCAGCAGACGTCCATGGAAGAGAGTGTGTGTGTGTGTGTGTGTGTGTGTGTGTGTGTGTGTGTGTGTGTGTGTGTGAGTAGGTGGGTGTATGTGTTGTGGTGTGTGATTGAGTGAGTGTGTGTGTGGGTGTGTGTGTTTGTGTGGGTGTGAGTGTGTGTGTGTGTGAGTGGTGAGATACTCATTACAATATTACAGTGTGGTGAGTTTTGAGTCATGTGGCAAAGACGAGTTTTGGACAGGGAACTGATTTTATTGTTGCTCAAGTCACTGAAATAAAGCACAATAAAACATCTTTGATTTTATTGTTGCTCAAGTCATACGTTATAATAATAATATAATGCCGTTTTTTTCTGCGCCACAGTCCTTCCCCCCCCACATTTTGCTCTAGCTTTATATTTCTTTAAATTATTATTATTAGTACTTAATTATAAAAAAAATATATATATCTTTTAAAAATAATATAATATAATACTTTTATTATTAATACTGTTTATATCATATAAGATTGCAATATTGTATAATTATACATATAATTATTATTATTATTTATATATATGATATTGTAATTTTCTATTATGTATTTTTCTATTGTAAATAATTTTCTATTATTAAATATAAAATAACATTAATAATAATAATAATGTTATTATTTTTATGATGATAATAATGCTATTATTGTTAATATTATTATTTAATTCATGTCTTTTTTTTGTACTCCAAGTGAAGCATTATACAAAAATAAATATTATATAATTAAATTATCAATTAGATTATATAATTATATTATTCATTATGTATAACAACAACAGCAACAATAACAGATTTTATTATTATTATGTAGAATTATATTATATGCAATTATACATAAAATATTAAAATATACAATATACAACATTAGAATTTTTCCTTTTATTAAATATATGTAACAGCAACAATAATACTCGATTTTTAATATTATCATGTATTAACAACAATAATTATATATATATATATATATATATATATATATATATATATATATAAATTAGTAAATATAGTAAAATTATAATATTATGTGACATAACAATAATTATTACAACCATTTTATTACACACAGTACATTTCTTCTAAGCAATTATTGTTAATATTAGTATTCATTTTTATAATTTTCATTTTTTGTACTATCATCAAGTGAAACATTATACAAAAACAATAATAACAGATTATTATTGTTATTATTATTATTATTATTGTTGTTGTTGTTGTTATGGTGTTAGTTAAATTATTATTATGTGCTATGCTATTTCCTGCAATGCAATTATTTATATTGATTTGCGGGTCAGGGGTGTATTTCCCAAAAGCAACTACAGTCACAGTTGCTTTCAGTGGAATTAATAACCACAGTTAGCTGAGCTTGGGGAAACGCTCCCCTGGTCAGTTGGCATTTAAACATTAAAGCAATAACAATGAAAGTGAATGTAATGTAATGTTAGAGCTGACACTCACACCAGCTGCAGCTGTTTGAATGCTGAGAGCTCTTTAGGCACCGCAACAAACAGATTTCCATCCAGGTATCTATGGAGACAGAGCCAGAGCGAGGTTCATCAGACACCCAAATACAGCCAGACAGGAACCCCCCTGCATTAGCATAAAGCCCGGTCCCCGCCTGAGCCGCGCGTGACTCACAGTTCATGTGACATTGCGTGGGACACCGCGGGGTAAAGCCAACAGGGTGCTTGTTGCTTGCAGGCGCACCACTGTATCCAGACACGTGCACTGCTCCGGGACACACCGGCTAGGCACCACATCTCTCCACGTCGTCTTCAACCAGCCCTGACATACAGTCACAGAAACCATCACATTTGATCAATAATTAGCCTATATACAATTCAATTACTATTTACAGATAGCAGATTTAAAATAAAAAAGATAATTGCAACCTTTTTATTTCACAATTCTGACCATTTTTTTTTCACAATTCTGAGATCTACAAGATGTAAACACAATTATAATAATTAAATTAAAATAAAATATTTTAAATTGTCATAACATTTAAAAGAAATCACAATTGCAAGAAAAAAAAGTCAGAATTATGAGATAAAATGTTGCAATTACCTTTTTTATTTTCTATTCAGTGGCAGAAATGAACTGCAGACTTTTTAAAAAGCAACCTCAAAATTCAGGAGGGAAAACGTCAATCGTCATATCGTGAAAGAAACTTCAAAATTGGAAGAAATAAAGTTTTGAATTCTGTGTATAGACTAAAAGACAATCCTGACTTTGAAGTGAGATAAAAACTCTTTCCTTTTAATTCTGTGGCAGACAGAGAAAACAAAAACGGGAATTGCGCAATTGTAAACACAAACATAATTAAAAAACAAGTCATGATTGTGACACAAACTCAAACTTGTAAGAAAACTCTGAACTGCGAAAAAAAAAAAAAAGACAATTAACTTTTTTATTTTATCATCCCATGACGGAAACGGGAAAAAACTAGGTGAGATTATGGATTACATACTTATATAAATTATTTAATATAGTTTAACTACATAACTGAATGTAAATCTTGGAAAAATATCAATAAAAATGTGCTGAAAACTACAAACTAATCCATAATGTTTTACAATGTAAACCATAGTTTTCAGTAAAACTGGTTTATTTATGCAGTTACATCATACAGTAGCTGTAAAATAAATAAAATAAATAAAAAAATCTAATTAAATAAATCTAAATATTACTTGTAAATATAATAAAACATAAAAAATATTATTAGTGAATATTGAAATTAGGATAATTCTTTTCTGTTCTAGAGCAGAGAAGAAAAATGTTGCAAATCAGAAAATCCTTACTGTTGAGCCCATGCTTAATATATCTATATATATATATATATATATATCTATATATCATATATCTATATTAATATATATATATATATATATGAATATATATACACACACACATACACACACACACACACACACACACACACACACATTATATATATATAAACTCAAGTATTCATAGAGAAATTAATATACCATTCATTTTATTTCATTTTATTATGTTCATTATCAGTATTAAACACATTAAATCAAACTTGAGCAGCTAGAGGCATCTGCGTTCATACATGTGAGTCCAAGTATGTTTATGGGCCTTCTAAATGATGAAGATTAGGACCAGTGAAACGATCAGCTCAAACCTGAAAACCATGGAAAGCCTCCATTTACCCTTGTCACAGAGGAAGTCCGGCTTTGCCACGTCCTGCAGAGTGGGATCTCTCTGAGGAAGGCTGGGTTCTGACAGCGAGGGTTTCCGTCACGATCTGCCGAGATCGCAGCCCTCGCCCAACCAGGATTAGACGACCAATCACAGTTTTCTTTTTTTTTTTAAAAGGGTTGCCAGCAGGTTTCTGAACAAGACCGGGAGACTAAAGAGAGTTGACATTAACAGAAGCATATATTCAGATCAATCGGACACATTCATTAAAAGGCAGCGAGAACTAGAAGTGTTTTACAGAGTGGAGAGGTTTGGCAGCGTGTCGAAGGCTCCAGGCATGATGGTGGTTAAGCTGGTTGTCGTAGAGCGAGAGCAGACGTACGTTCTGCAGGCCTCCTGAGAAGCTACCGTTGTGGATGCAGCGGATGCGATTATTCCTGACATCCTAACAAAGCCGAAAAAAACAGGGGTTTCAGGCTTCAGGGTGACTGTGAGGAACAATGAAAATTGCTGAGCTTGCTTTGATTGCTCTTGAGTAATGATGCATTTGCACAAATCTTGCGCTGATACATTTTAAAGATAATCGCATACATTTAAATAAATGGACAGCTTCGCTACAGATTATACTAACATCCTGGATTGCTACTGTGAGAGATCATTTAATACCAGTGCTCAACAAAAAGATGGATCATTTCTTTAAACTTCAGTATATTTGCTTTACTCAATATTATTAACTCGCGTTATCATTTTAGGTCTACGTCCCAAACACCATTCAAGCTGGCGGTGTTATAAAGCCTCTATTAAGAAACCACCACTAGATCCTAGTGAACTGGCAAATTACAGACCATTTCAATCTTCCATTTTATGTCCTAAACTTTGAGAAAAAGTTGTGTCTGCTTAATCGTGCTCCTTCCCTGCTAAAAAAAAAATAATCTCTATGAAGGTTTCAGGCCCCACCACTAGCACAGAACCTGCACTGTTAAAATTACAAATGACTTGCTTCTTGCGTCAGACCAAGGCTGGCATCTCATTGCTAGTTTTACTTGATCTTAGTGCTGTTGTTCCACACCATAGATCCTGACATACAGTACTCATAGATCGAATGCCAAAACTATACGGTATTCAAGAGCAGGCTTTAAGATGGTTAAGATCACTACCTGTCGCAATCGTTATCACTTGTCCTATCGTCGCTCGCGGTGAATCAATCTACATGTATTCACCAGGATGGAGTGCCACAAGGATCTGGTTCCTAGGTTCCCTCTGCTATTACATGTTGCCCCCTTGGTAATAGCTATTATAAAATTCAGGATTAGTTTTCCATTGTTAAGCTGATGAGACTCAACTAGGTATCTCAACGAGACCAGATGAAACTTCTAATATTAGCTAAGCGCTAACAGAGCTGTGGTAAAATGTATAAGATTGGATGACAAACCCTTACAAAGATCTGAGATGACGCGAACCGCTGAGAAGAGCTGACTAGCCAACACCCCCAGAGGACCTTCCATGATGCCAACCCCGAAACACCCGACAAACCTACTAAATTTTGCTCATTAAGTTTAATCGCAACATATTAACCATGGCAGTTAATAGGGGTTCACTGTCTGTTCTGAATGAGCGTCATTAAACTAAGCTTTCTATGATTGTTACTGTACATTTCATGCCACACTGATACGATTCTAACTAATATAATGTAGAATACTTTACCAATAGAAACTTAAATTTTACCTTCGTCACGTGCGTTGCAAAGAGTTGATATCCAGGAAAAGTGCTTATACATATAACATGAATTAGAATATAATCAATCATGTCAACTCAACCAATCTATTAAACACCAACCATCCAAGCCTTGTATTCAGTCATCCTATAAGTCAACTCTACTAGACCTATCAGTTAACCAACTTATCAATCAGTCAAACCAACAATCTATCAACAACCAATTGGTCAGACCAGCCACCAACCAATTCACCTCAACCACCACTCGTTTAATCAAACCAAACCAACTCAATCAGATCATTCTATCAGTCAATCATCTTTCACACTACCAATCACTCAGCTTTAACCAACCCAATCTATTAATCAACCAACAAACCAATAAATCAGTTAATCCTATCAGTCAATCAGTCATACTACTATTACCCCTACGTTATCGTTTCCAGCCGTAAAAAGAGCTTGCGCTGTTTTTTAATTATGTAAACCAGTTATATTAACTAGTTATACTACACAGCATGGCTTTCTCAGACAATGGCGGTGGCAGAAATGATGAGTGAAAAAGTACACTTGCCAGCATAGCCGGAATCCGTCCATGCCCCGGAACATTCCTCCACGTACAGACACCAGGTGGTTGGCCAGTGCGGTGAATGTTCAACCACAGCACTATGCTCCCATCAAAAGCCGTCCATCCTCAAATCTCAGTGATTTTATTGTTGCTAAGTGTTTCTTGTGAGAGAACACACACCAAAAACTGATTTATGTTTCCAGTGTCATGTTCAACAGTAACTAATTACAGTGGAGTTTTGACATTGTTGCATTATTGTTATAGTGGAATATAAATATCAATCTCACACTTTATCTTGAGATGTGTGAGGGACCGAAAGAGTCCCTGTTGCCCTGCAATCCAGGATGGACAAGTCATTGTTATTGAGCCGTCTGAAATAAAAGACAATAAATATTACATAGACAGTTATATGCATGTTGTGCTAAGCTAACAATGTGCCACTAAAAATACGATAAGCAGCATCAACAAAAACTATGTTTTTTTTTTTATAAATCCTAAAAGAATTAATGTCAACATTTTGGTTGCTTCATCTTCTGCCAATCACTTGGATGGATTCTTGCACTGAATCTTGTCGCAAAGCATTCTTGGGATTGCCTTTTTCACATAGAGGAAATAGCCGAAAGTAGTTATCACTCTAAGAAGGCAGAACAATTAAAGCAGTCTGACTTTAAGAAACATTCTTTCATATTGCGTGCACAGACATGAATACCTTAAAATTAGGTCCCTACACAGCAGCTCACTAGATGTGGAACAAGCCATATTGTATTTGTTTCGTTTTAATTATGTATTCTCTTACGTTTTCAGTTGGTATGTCGAAGCGGAAAGGTGCTCTGGGAACTTGGTCATGCCGTAAATTTTGAACCAACATCCACCACAGTATAGCTTCACAGCGGCTTCTTTTTTGGTGGCCCATACAGGCCTTGCTGTTAAGTCCCTTCAATTTCAAACGTGTGTCCCTGCAACTTAGATAAGAATAAAGATCTTTCAGAGAATCACTGTTATTAAAAGAGAGCAGGCCATTATTCAGTTTGCATCACATATAATATTTTGTAGTCCCATATACAAAACCATGTTCAATGAGATACTTTAGATATAACAAACTTACACTGGGATGTGGTTACGGTTTCCATGGCTTCTGATGCCAACTGCGTGCAAGAAAACAGAAAACACAGCTGCTATGGAAGTGGTAGATATACATGAAGCCCGCAAAGATCTAAATTTTAGACTTAAACTGAACCAAATAAAGGACTGAAACCAAAGATTGTGCTTGAATATACTGGCATTTATTACAACTGTTTCCTTGTGAATCTTCTCTTGTCAGGTCGATGTTTAGTCACGCTTTAATATGAGGTAGTAATTAGTAACGGTATGTGGCAGCATATACCTGATAATAAGTTATGTAAATGTCGATTCATTCAACATACTGGTGGGGATTTCTTTTAGGTCAAAAACAGTAAATCAGAAACAAAACAAGGCACTGTTTTTAGTGCGGTGAATCATTAAAATTATTTCACTTCTTTTTTTTCAATAAAAGTTTGATTAACCTCAGGAACAAAATTAGTAATTGTCTATATGTTTACACTCCTAAGTATTTTTCAACTGATTTGTTGAACAGAACACTGATAAATGTTCGTGAAAGAAACAAGTGAACCTGCCTATATTAGTGAGTAATTTAATTATTCATCCAGTTAGTCAAGAAATACATGATTCATTCAGGTGCTAAACAAGAGACTGTCTTGATGAGCAAATCATTAAACCATTCAGTCACCGATTTGTTAAATAATACTGATAACTCATAAACTAAATGAGTGGACTCTCTATATGATGTGAAAGCCTTCTTTGTTCATAGAACACTGATGGTCATTATATGGAACAAAAACAAGTGACTCTTTATTAAGCGATCCATTAAAATCGTTCACCTAATAAACGCACTGTTTTAATTCTAGGAACTACACAAATGAAACTAACACAAAAACGTTTTGTTAAAAAAAAAAATCAGAATTTTTTGAATCGTTACTGAATCATTCGCGACAAACGATCTTCGCTCAATAACACTGATTCATTCAGGAAATGAAACAAATGACTGCCAATATACATTAAGTCAACATGATATCTAATTAATTCAGCTGATTTGCTACAAACACTGGATTCATTCAGGAAACTAACAAGCAACTGTCTGGAAAGATTAATCAATAAATAATTTATCTCAAATGAGTTGTGTTCAACATCAGATTCAATCAGGAAATGATACACCAGGATGCTACTCACTTTATGAGTAACTTCATTAAATCATTCACGGGTCAACCCATTTAGGGGAGGGGGGTCGAAGACGGTCGTGGATTACATTGCGGTCAACTGACTGGTCACTATGACTTGTTCAAAAACATTTGATTTATTCAGGGAATTAAACAAGTGTCTGCCTTTATGAGCGAATCATTAAATCATTCACTCAACTGATTTGATTCTATTCACCTTACTAATGTGTTGCTTGGAGGAAAAACAATTACTGATCCGGCCAATTACCTGGAATTTCAAATAAACTTCCCAGTTAAACGTTATGTGTGTATTTTTAAATAAATAAATGCATGCATATTTTTATAATTTCTCTGTAATAACAGAGTGTTGGTGTATTCTACCTGAACAGCGGAACTTCTTGCTCTTGATCTGACTGATGCGTTTATTTGTGA